>NC_135504.1:66239330-66521830 GCF_052857255.1 Amblyomma americanum
CAGTTTGTAGGGCAAACATCGCCCTGCGTTTTGAGATTGCCTTCCCAATGCCACCCTACCGGGTGACTTTTGATCATCGCCACCGAAACACACCTCATCTGCAGGACGCTTCAAAGGTGCGCTGCTGTCGATCGCCTCTACCGAGACAGCCAAGGCTTCGGCCAATGAAGCCGAACGGCCCACATCGCTCGCAACCACGCTGAGAGCCGGCGGAGAACCAAGCACACTATAGGCTGACACATCAGTCGGCATACTGCTGCACTCCGGCGACGAATGGGCATCACTGGCGAAGCAGGCATGTCGCATCATCACTGGCTGTAGCGCCTCCACTGACTCTATAGAAGGGGTGTCCAGCTGTCGTGATGATTGGGTGATAGACGGCTCCTGAGCAGTAAGCACAGGACTCAAAGTACCAGGCTCAGGCAGACCTGGGCCCTTTGGCTTTGGGTATGGAGGCGGGGTTCCCAGTTGGTTCGTACTTGCAGGCTGTCCCTCTCTATTATTTGCTACAGAAGCCTTTGGTCCCCCTTCTGCTGAGAACTCATGACTCAGTTCACCCGACGCTTCCACAACATCCGGCACATCCATAATGCCCTCTGACACCACCTCATCTTCATGTTTCAGTCCATTTACCCTGTAAACTGTAAACATAGCTCATGGCACAGTGTGCCCAAAGCGTCGACATTGGGTGCACCGAGGCGTACGACACTGACGCCATACATGGCCCACCCAGCTACAACGAAGACACAGCAGATGCCTATCTGGGATCACAACTAAAGCTTGTACCCCGAAAAAGTTGACCGTGTGAGGACATGTACTTGCTGACACTACGTCCTTGAGCGTGAGCGAGATTTCACTGTCTGCTGTTTTCATGTGCTCAATTCTGGGGCACCGCCAATTCTGACGCTCGATAGATTTACAGGGACTTAAGTCCTGACAGGGACTTCAGCGTTACCAAAGAGGGAGGAATTAAAAAAAAGACACACAACACACAAAAACCGACAGATGGGCGGAAAGAAGAAAGAGAAAAGAAACAGCAAAGAACATAGAAGAGAAATCTAGCGGCTATTTGCAATCTGTATGCGAAGATACAAGTTTACACAAACAAGGACTAACACGGAAATATGAACATACTACGCGCAAATCCCGAGCAGAGTTTGAAGCTCGAGAATTGACTGTGAAAATAATACACACAAGTACCGCTTTGCCAAAAGTAAGCGAGCAACAGGTTTTTGCTGCTCAACCGTGTAACGGAACCTTTATGGTGCCTCTAAAGACCGTGATCGAAGACAAGGGTTCACCTTACCTTACACAGATTCACAAATTATGGGCTGACATAATTGATTCGCTACATGATTAAGAAACAAACCACCGTCGCCCGGTTACTTTTGGCAAAGACGGTCCATGCTCAGCCACATCGATGGCGGAGTGTCCTATCACAGTTACACGTGATGGCTCACCGTCGGAAAGTGACGACTTACTCGAAGCAATCAATGTTTAGGTGACTGCCCTACTCATGAGCCCCAAATGCTCCAACCGCTTCTTACTAACATCAACCGGCGGATGCTTTCACAGTACCTTCGTTTCCTCTGAAGCGTAGAGACTCCGTGTTAGTGACTGTGCATGTGGCGACATCTGGAGGAATACTGCCACACTGTAGCGAATAACACTCGATTGCTTATTTAGATTTACCGTAGACGCAAATGATAATATTCAGCATATTTATCTTGGCAGCGGCGCCAGCGCATAACCCAGTGCCGAGTCGCGGGTCCCAACGATTAGTCTGGAACATTCGACGACTGCTATATAACAGCCGACGCGCTTAACCGCGGATCAGATTTTCGACGATTGCCGACCGTGCTCGCCGCTACCGTTGTGCTGTAAGTGTAGCCTCTTTTGTGGGCACAGGTTCGCCCAATAAAAGTTAGTTTTGTCTTTCACAGTATTGCTACTGTGTTCTTCAACGCCACCACCACGTGACAGTATGAACACAGTTCAATTCAATGTCCATAGGAAATTGTCGAAATACAGTAGATAGGGCGTCGTTCGGTGGACGGTAGGAACTGTAAAGACTTTATATGAACGTGATTCTTTGGACGACGGTGGCGAGCTCAATCGCAGGACGTAGATTTATTCTCGCAAGGGCTACTTTTAAGTCTGTCTGATGAGCTTACTACAACGCTCCTAAGGTGCAACTTTGTACCTGATCAATGGGCGTAACATTGCTCTGCAAGAGCATATGGTTTTGCTTTTTTTAGGTCACTTTTACGTCGCTTTAGAAAGAATAACGTAAGCGTAAGCATATACTCGCAGGGGCTATAGGAAAACTTACCTAATGAGCTTGTTACAACGCCTTTAAAGTGAAACTTTGCACCGTGTCGGTGGGTATAACATTGCTCTGCAAGTGTGTGTGTTTTGCTCTTTTAGGTGCATCCTTACGTCTCTTTTTGAAGGCTAACGTTACCGTCCAGAGGAATGTATGCATATTACAGCGGATTATTGCAAGTAAGACACGGGCACGCTCGCTGTGATAGTACCCACCAATTGTTATTTAGGTAAGGCCGTTTTTCGGCCTGTTAAGGAAACCACTTCGCTTTGTAGGTGCGCGGTAATGGTGCGTATACTACAATGTATGACAAAGATGGCAACCAAACACAGCAATATAATGCACCTACAGAGCAAAGTTGCTTGCTTAAAAGGCATGACAACCACCTCACTGACGTGCAGTTCACAGACGTTTTTCTCTCCCACATTCCTGGTTGTGTTCGTGTCAGTGCGATAAGTTGGTGGCGTGCCGTGCAGCACTTCAGAGTGCAGTACTGCACTCCAGTGATAGTACACCAGTACACCCGACATGGTTTATTTCCTATTGAATTTAAAATGGCAGCATAACTGAGCAGGCTTCTGTCAACGTGATGATGGCATCCAGGCTCCGAGCGAACGTGTGTGACAAAAAAAATCGTTGAAACACGGCAGGCAGTACACAACACATAAACCATAATTATGAGTTCAAAATTTAAGCTGCGGCAATTTGGTCTCAACCGATAAGGTGTATGTGTGGTGTTTTCCAAGCGAGCATACTTTACAGGCCAATAAGTAAATAATAGAATGAACAATGCAAGCTCTGGAGACCAAATCATTGTAGAATCGTTTATGCTACTGATTGAAGAACATGCATGCCTCACCAGCTAGACCAAACTAGAACGTTCCTACATTTGGTGTCTAGTACACATATCCCACATGCAGTGCAAGTAGAGCTCAGGCCCAACTTTGTAAATGGCCTTGTTGTCTTTTTTTTAATTACGGCGTTCGTGCGGCGTTTATTCAAAGAGGCCTGATTTCGCAGCTGAAATCAGCAATCGTCGCATCATGTCAATTAAAGCTTCGAATCTTTTCGTCTTACTAGAAACAGTCGATAAGGCAAAAAGCTCTAAGCACCTGAATTCCGTTTTCAGCATAGAGTGCTAAGCTTAATCTTTTTACTTGACGTATTTGCCACACATTAGAAATCGACCATCATATACTTTCTTCCCCGCCCCTCTATGAAGACGGCGCGCGCATTGAGGTACTCCACACAAAATGCTCCATGAGCGCCACGTCGTGACATGCGAGCAAACTAATCATCCCGCTGTTTTAGGCGCGGGGAATGACGCGCAGTTCTCAACACTGGTAAAGAGCGTAAGTAGGGTGTAAGTTTTCTAAAAAGAGGGTACGGGATCAGGACCGTGCTTTTAGCGGGTGCAAAGTTATTCCTAGAGTCCTCTAAAGGGTGTAAAAGTCCATGCTATGCGCTTTTTACCCCTTCCTCACAACGTTTTTTTCTTAGAGTGTGTTGTACATTACACGGCGATCACAATAAATAAGTTGTGTCGCGCTGGCTTAAGATAGTGTAGCTGCGTACTTCAAGCATTCTCTAGTACGACGTCCAAAGCACCCATAAAGGCGTGAAGAAAACAATATATCTGTATTGTAATAGCAACTTGTGCAAATTACATACGACACCAATCTTCAGAATTCTATGAAGAGCCTGAATTATTTGAAGACAATCAGATGAAGAATTTATTTCAAAAAATATATTGTAGAGTCAACGTGGAGATTACTGCAAAATAGAAATGTACAATTTTTTACGCTGCTCTCTTCGCCTTCTCACGCCCATTTTCTGTTTGTAGAGTAGCCAACTGCCAGGCGACAACCTCGGGATCGGAAGAGATATATTGCTCTCTTGTCCATACCGCCGTTTAGCAGGCGCTGGACTCTCCCTCTGTGCATCCATGTCAAACGTTGTGATACAGACGCCCATTACATCTCCGCCTTTTATGCGCAATGCTACGCATGCGACGACGCGAGGTTCGGGTGGCAGAGCGCGGTTCGGATGGAGTGGACGCGCGGCAGCGGCGAAGCGCACGCCGCACCTTGCTCCTCTCCGGTTGCCATGGTAACGGCGCATGCGCACAACTGGCCTCTACCAGCCACCGCGAAATCATCGACTGGTAGCGCAGTGTAGCTCTCGCAACAAAAATAAAATTTCTAATTTTAATGCCTGATTTGTTCAATATAATCAAATATTAAGGAGTTGGTTTCGTTTACTTTTGCGATTGGCCAGTGGAGTAATGCAAGACCCAGCGGACCGTGGCCCAATGCTAACAACTGCTGCTTTTTTAAAGTTGTACCCTAATATAGCAGTGTGCGCCGGTCCTTTGTTTTATCATGTAGCTTTTGGTGTTGCTTTTTAAATACTTTTGCTGTTATTTATTATATACGCCTCAGAGACCTTAGAATGTCTCCCCAGTGGTGTCTCAATTCGAAGCCTGCATTATGTTTTCATTGTACTATTTTGCATGTCTGCAACATTGTGCTGAAGTGGACATGCATACATGGCAGAGCTATATACTAGGACACATATTTCTGCTCGTATCCCAAGGTCCAGCGCTAATTGCTCAGCAAACGGTGCACATATGTATTGGCTGCCGGCCTGCATACCCGCTGATTACATACATTATATACAGGGTGCGGTCCTGCGCTACGGTGGCCTGTGAGCGTTTTTGACAATGTTTGCGTGATCTCTATGATTCTCCGGCTAGTGCTAGAAAAGAAAGTTCTAACCCATCGGAAAGAGCAATGTATAGACTTTTCAATGACCTGCGTTACTAATACCAGTTACTGTCGATACGAATTGAGTGGACAAAATATGGAGTGCCTAAAAAGTTATTTTGGTTAGACTTCAGGCTCGTACCACTCCTGGCGCCGTGTTGCAGCGGCAATGCGATACGTCACGGCCCCTACCGGCTGCTGCTTCAAACGCACCGTTGCTAAAATCGACTAAAGACAGTCAATAGTCTTCTTATATACTTTATTGCTTTCCTATAGACATTTCCTTTTGTCCATTCGTGGTCTACAAACTGTCTATGTACAAAGGTCTACTAAAATTGTATGGCGATAAATCTGAAGCCTATAGACTGTCTATACGGCTTATATTGCCTGTAGACTAGTCTATAGAATTTGTCTACATAATGTATATACAGTTTATGGACAAAAGTCTCTGGACATTCTACACACTGTGTAAAGAAATTTTGTAAGGGCAGACCGTCGTTCACTGCCTGTCTCATCACTTACAGTCTAAACACGAATGCACCTCTGTGGGAGTGAAGGAGTAAGCTGTCCTCTAGCGTACTCCCTGTCATAGGACGGCTTACTGCCTTGTTGCTACTTACTCTTTAGGATGGTGCCAAGGATGACGATCAGGCAGGCAGTGAACGACAATCTTCTTTGCTATATTTCTTTGCTCAAGCGTCAGCTGCTGACCAGCAGCCGACACTGTATTTATGCGCATGCTTTCCTGCCCATCGTTCCAGTGAGTGACACCTGTATTTACCCCTGCAGCTCGCTAACGTCTTAATGTTTATCGAAAGCAGACTGACCATCAAAGAGTGGTAGGGCTTTAACGTAGTTACACCGAGTATCTAGACGGGCGAAGCACGTGATCATTCCTAAATTGGAGCGATTACTTAAGCTCCGCCTTAAGAGTATGGCGCGATAGCTTTAGTGGGTTAATGCCCATATATGCAAAAACTGGTAATGCGTCACTGCACAGGCAGCTGGCTCTTTTGTAGCGATAGCTACATTACGGTAGCATTTCGAGCCTTCAGCGTGGCGGCGCCGCCACCCTGTGGCTACGCCGCATGGATGATGGGTGGACGAATAAGGCTGAAGCCTTTAAATCGGGCGGTGGCTCGAGCCACCTAACCATTACTTAGGAAATTTTACTCTTGTCTTGATTTTAGCCACGAGTCAGATAACTTGGTTACTTCTACCCGCTTAAAATCTACTTTTCCTTCACTGTCCTTAAACACCAATGTTTTGGGTAAGTCAGCCCCGCTGCTTTCCACTGTAGGGTGAAGCCTTTTACATGTAAGTATCAAGTGTTCGGAAGTTTCCTCCTCCTCTCCGCACGCAACGCACAAATGTCTATCTTGTGGTACCTGACCCTATATGTCTTCGTCCGCAAAACTCCCGTCCTGGCCTCAAACAACAAGGAGCTTCCCCTACAATTAACACAGATATTTTCTTTGGCAATTTCCTGCTTACAAATCATGTATGTTCCCAGTGCCGGTTTCGTCAGCATCCCTCATTTCCAGAGAGCTCACTCTGTTTCTTTAACCTTTTTCCTTAACCGATAATAGCTGATTTGCCCCCCAACTGCTGTACAGATATTTTCTTGTCAATTTTCTACTTCGCTTTCTCCATTTCGTGTCAACATTCCTTATGTACAGGTATGTGAAAACTTTCCTATCCCACTGCTTTTCCCCTATTTTTCTCATTCGCTCCTCAAATGCTATCTTACTGCTAGTTTCTCTGCTCTCGAACAACGCCCATCCCATATCACCCTGTACCCCCTGATTTGGTGTATTGCCATGTGCTCCCAAAGCTAACCTCCCTGCTCCCCGTTGCCTAATTTCCAGCCTTGCTTGAACATCTGGCCTCATACACAGGACCGCATTCCCGAAGGTCAGGCTAGGGACCATCACCCCTTTCCAGATCCCTCTTACCACCTCATACCTATTGTAATTCCACAGTGCCCTATTTTTCATGACAGCTGCATTCCTACTAGCTTTATTCATTACATATTTTTCATGCTCTGTCAGATACTCAACACTGTTATTTATCCACACCCCAAGATACTTGTACTCATTCACTACTTTTAGCACGAACTCCTGTATTCTATGCTCGCCGCCCTCTTCATTAAATATCATGACTGCAGATTTTTCCTTACTATACTTGAAGCCTAATCTATCTCCCTCTGTAATGCATATGTCTAACAACTTCTGCAGGGGACAGATGACATCCTTGCCTAAGCCCCTCTGTATCTCTACAGGACCTGGTACATTTTTCCCCCATTTTATGAGCACTCTCTTACCTTTATACATGTTTTTTAAAAGATTAATTATTCCATCTTCCACATCCAATGTGCCCAGTATGTCCCACAAATACTCTTGAATAACCTTATCGGAGGCTCACTTAATATCCAGAAATGCTAGCCATAGGGGCCTGTGTTCCTTTTCAGCAATCTCTATACACTGCGTCAAGGAAAACAGATTGTCCTCCAACCTCCTTTGCTTCTGGAAGCCATTTTGTAGTTCCCCTAGCACCCTCTCGTTTTCCACCCAAGCCTGCAGTCGGTCCTTTATAAGCTGCATCACCTGAAAACTGTAAAGGCTCGCTTGTTTGTTTTTTTTTGCACTACCGCTAAGATTAACTAAGTTGCACACGTCAAGCGATCTAGATGAGGAGCAGTTCCAATCAATCAATCAATCAATCAATCAATCAATCAATCAATCAATCAATCAGTTAATCAAACAAACAATCAATCAATCAATCAATCTTATATTTCACCGTGAAATACATATGTGCATAGAATTATAAGTTTACAGGAGGAGGTGCCGAAGTACACTGTATATAAAAACCAAGAGACCTCCTATGAATATATATATATATATATATATATATATATATATATATATATATATATATATATATATATATATATATATATATATATATATATATATATATATATATATATATATATATATATATATATATATATATATATATATAGTGGTCGACTTACAAGACAATTAAATAACACAGAAACATACAGCTGTTCAAAATAGCAAATTTATAATACAGTTCTAACGAGAAAAGGACAAGAGTAAATTTTCTAAACACACAAACAACGTCAAATGGAAATAAACCTATAGAAGAAATGCATGGTTATAAATTACTGAAAAACTAACGAAATAGTACAAACGAGGAAAATAAAAAGCCAGAAAATAGGCACTAGTCAAAGGAATGAAACCGAATGGAAAGTAAGCATTTAATGAGTGGTGAATGAATGCAGATTATGGCACAATTCGATTCTGAATGGCAACGAAATCCATACACAGATGCCTGAAATGTATGCAGTTTGATTTCCATAATTAGTCTTCATCTTAGAGAATATCAGATTACATTGTTCAGCTAATCTAGTGTTATTATTGTACAGATTTAAAGACTCCAATCTTCTAAGAGCGATATTATAATTACGCTCGAGCTATAAAGGTAATTGATTCCTACCTACGAAGAAGCCGTAACGATAATGGGAGATTGTTTAGAGATCAATATAAATTAAGAACAAATACACGGTAATGGCTGAAGGTGCTTGATACCGAGCGCTTTATTTTAAAAGTGGTGAATGCAGAAAGATGAGTGCTATATGTGTTGCCCTACTATGACCTACAATACATGAAGTGGCTATGTATGAAGAAAAATACAACATATGCAGGGTAGGTATGTCAATGTAATTCCGGGCTTTAATTATCACATGGATACAAAAAGCTGCTTTAGACTTCATGAGTTTGGTATGATGATTAAACTTTGTTCGTTGTTCGAGCCACCAGTTTTTGTGAGCGATTTTTTTTTCTCTTTAGCCAAAGCGTTCTATTGTTTCATAGTTTTGTACAGGTCATTGAAAAAGACTGCCACTCAATGCTTCAACTTCACTGCGTAGTCTATCAGCGTCCTTGGCAAGTTCCGCCTTCGTTGGCATTTTAAGCACATAGCAATATAAACAACAAATGACACAGTAGTAAAGGAATAAGTTTAAAAGAAGGCAAATGATTATAAAAGCAAAGAAGTCAAGGAGGAACTCAGAAAAGAAAGAGAAAAACTAAAGAAACAGAAGTCATTTTGTGTCCACTAAGGATTTTTAGAATGTACTGCTGTGTGCTTGAAGCCATGCTGTACAAACCAATCAGCCCAAAAGTGAGGGACATGGGCATCTTTTCAGTAAATATATATTAGTGTGATAGTTGGTTTCCTATTTATTGCAATGTATGAGGAGATGAAAGTCTGTTCCTAGGAAAAGGCCCACATAAGATATCTTGAAGGCAGTAAGTAGGCTGAGCTTCTGTCCTGATATTTACTTGCTAAAAATTGCTTCCTTGGAGAGGTGATTTTGATACCACATCTAACATAGTTAATTCATCATCATCATAATCATTATCAGCCTGACTACACCCACTGCAGGGCAAAGGCCTCTCCCATGTCTCTCCAATTAACCCGGTGCTTTGCCAGCTGCGCCCATTCTATGCCTGCGAACTTTTTAATCTCATCCGCTCACCTAACCTCTTGCCCCCTCCTGCTACGCTTGCCGTCTCTTCGAACCCACTCTGTTACCCCCAAGGACAAGCGGTTGTCTTGCCTTCACATCACACGCCCTGCCCAAGCCCATTTCTTCCTCTTGATTTCGAGTAGGATGTCATTAACCCGCGTTTGTTCCCTCACCCACTCTTCCCGCTTGCGGTCTCTTAACGTTACACATATCATTATCCTTTCCCTGGCTCGCTGCGTTGTCCTTAACTTAGGCTGAACCCTTTTCGTTAGCCTGCACGTCTCTACCCCGTAGGTGAGTACCGGCAAGATACAGCTGTTGTACACTTTACTCTTGAGGGATATTCATAAACCGTTATTCATGATCTGAGAGAACCTGCCATATGCGCTCCACTCCATTCTTATCCTTGTAGTTATTTCCCTCTCATGATCCGGATCAGCTGTCACTACCTGCCCTAAGGAGACGTATTCCTTTGCCACTTCCAGCACCTCGCTTCGAATTGTGAACTGCTGTTCCCTTGTTAGGATGTTGAACATTACTTAAGTTTTCTGCATGTTAAATTTTAGACCCACCGTTTTGCTCTGCCCGTCTACATCATTGATCATGCTTTGCAATTCATCTCGTGAGTGACTCAACCAGGCAATGTCATCAGCGAATCGCAGATTATTTAGGTATTCTCCATTGACTCTTATCCCCAACTGTTCCCAATTCAGGCCTCGGAATACCCCCTTTAAACAGGCGGTGAATAGCATTGGCGAGACCGTATCTCCTTGCCTGATGCCCTTCCTTATTGGAATTTTATTGCTGACTTTATGGAGGACTATGGTAGCTGTGCTGTTGCGATAAAAATCTTCCAGTATTTTTGCATAAGGCTCCTCAACACCCCGATTCCGCAATGCCTGCATGACAGCTGAGGTTTCCACCAATAGAATGTAAATTACGCGTTATGTTCTCAAATCAACCGTGCTGGTTTTTAGTACCGGTAGTTAGTGCCTGTGTGCTTCCCCTGTAGTCCACGTACCCTTATATATGGTACAATCATTCGAGAAAATACCATCAAGTGCAAGCATTCACTACCCTTACCGGGTGCAAAAAGTTGTGCGGGTGAAATAAAGTGATTATTTAACTGTGCAAATTGTGTTCGGCATTTCTTATTTCTTTCATGCTTGACTACAACACTAAGAGTGCTGTGTGCAGGATATCTTTGTCATGCCACATGAGACATTTGAACACAACACAACATTATATGAATTTTCGGTACACTTTACATACTAAGAAAACCTTGCGAGTTGTTTTTAAAGGATAAATGAAGACTATACCTGCTTTTCCAGTGCGCAATAAAAAGACATCAGCGCTTGCATGGTGTGTATTTCACTTTGGTCGTTCTAGTTGAGCATTTTATGGTATAATTTCCACGAACTGCAATTAGTGTTACATTGTTTTTAGAACTAATTCCAAACAGTGCCGTAAGCTTCTACCGTTATTACATATCCTACAATAGAGGTTCCATGAAGTGCTTCTACAGCGTTATAAGGATGCTAGTTCTAATAATGTCATACATTTTTGTTAGAAACCTTTTGCAACAGTCGGTATGTCGATTGTATGAAGCACAAAGAATGTATGAACACAGTTCAATTCAATGTCCATAGGAAATAGTCGAAAGACAGTAGATAGGGCGTCGTTCGGTGGACGGTAGGAACTGTAAAGACTTTATATGAACATGATTCTTTTGGACGACGGTGGCCAGCCGTGGGAAGACTGTCAATAGGTTTTTACTAAGAAGTATAGAGCTAAATACATGCACTAAACAATTCTTTAATGGGGTATATTAACATTTGTCTATATACATTTTACAGTGTTCTAAAGAAAAGATTCTGCAATAGTCTGTATGGTTGAGAAAAGAAATTTAAGAAAAGAACGCTAACCAAAAAATGAAAATAGAAACAGGCCGTTTCAGAAACTACTCGGTTCCTTCATCAAATGTGACTCAGATTGAGTTGGCAGCAGACAGCGGATGTCAAACAAATGAACAGGGATCGAAGCGTGGTGGCGGAACACTGCGAGGCATGTGACCAGAAGATTGACTTCCCGTTCTCTGGGAGCCCTTCCCCCCGCTTACATCCGTGGTCTGCGGCCAGTGACCCGAAGACTAAAAAAACGAGGGCTTAAAAAGGTAAGCTACAACTCGCCCGCAGTCACATCTGATAAAGGGACTGAGCAAGTTCCGAAACGTCGTGATATTTTACTCATTTTTTGTTTGGCGTTCTTTTCTAACTAAAACTGAAGTTGCGAAAATGTCTAAACTGGTTCACGCCTGCGCAAACTACACAAGTACATAGGGCACATGACGAGCACGGCGACCGCGACCACAACCAGACAAATGCCACCACCTACGATAGTCGCTGCTCGTGAGTAGGAGCCAAACACATGGAAGACCTCCTCGCCGAGCGCTTGGCAGCTGTCACTGTCCATCTTGTTCTGTGTCATCTCCCCCATGCCGCGTCCGACGTGAAAATAGCGCGCATCGGCTTTTGAATCAAACTTCACACAGCTGCACTCCCCCCGGGTAGCGTATTCGGCGCATCGCGAGACCTCCTCCCGCGTGGGGTAGTTCCAAGGCTCGGGAGCTTGGTGGAACCGGCAGTCGTAGGAGGCGTTCCCGATGACACCGCCAGAGTAACGCTGACACCCGTTCCACACTTCGGGGTAGTCCTTGAACAGTGCGTAGCGATACAGGAGTATGCAGTCACCGCTGTCAGTTCGCACGCCGTAGCTGGACACTGTCAGGAAGGTGGCGCACTGGCGCTCGTCACGAATGAGAGACAGCTGGTCGTCGTAGAGCGATTCGTAGGTCTGCGGACATTTGTAGAAGCCGACGGGGCCGCGAATTAGCACTCGGTCGTAGTCAGTCGGCGCCACAAAATACGTCGTGCCGTTGCGGTCGCTAACCCTGTAACACGAAAAGTCGATCGTCTGCTTGCTGTTCACACAGAACGTGTAGCTATAGTTTCGTCCGATACGCAAAGCCAAGACGTCTGTTTTCGCTAAGAGCTCGTAACGTCCCTCCTGTACAATTACGAAGTTGTACGGATGACGGCACTCCGAGAGCGGCAACTTCTCGGCGTTGCTAAACATGGCCTTAGGGTCCGGAGTTTCGCCGAGTTCAGTTTCCGAGGAGTTGGCGCCGGTGTGTACAAGCGCGGCACAGATGGAAGTGTTGCGGACCGAGTAGATGCCGAACTTAGCCGGAAATGCATTGGTTCCCGCCGGAAGTAGCAATAGCATAGAGGCCAATGAGAGGACAGGTGAAAGCACGGCTCGAGGGCTCATTTTCGGGTTGGGCGAAGAACTCCACCAGGGTCCCCTTGTACTCCGTGGACCGCGTGCACCAGGCCTTGCCGGACGACAGAACTGTAAAGAGGACCGAAAAAGGAGGAGATGCAGGACGTAACCGTGCCATGTGCATGGGGGCTGCATTAGCGCTATTACGCGACCGACCGAGGCGCCAGTTGGCGGTGGTCTGTTAACTGTAGAGTTGATGTTTGCTATGGACCTCCTCCATGTTTGTAAACAAACGAGGTGGCGCTGCAGTCGCTAGCGAGCTCGTGGTAGGCAAAAGGTCGGGGAGTGGCGTCGCGGATAGGTGTTGAGCGCGGGTTTTCAAGGCTTGTAGGCGCGTTTCCAGTTTCTGCGAATCATAGCAATGGTCGATGCTTCCAACTTGGTAATTTGTTGAAGTACACGAGCTCGCGTTGGCCACGTGCGGCCTATAAAGAGAAATAGTTTGCCACTGTATTGTATATATGTTTAGTAGTAAACATGTAGAAAGCGTTCCTGCCGTTTATTTATGCGCTAGGCATTGAATAAAACAAGTTTTGACACACTGCACTAGCCGGAATGATTTTACTTCGGGACAATAGTGAGGGGAAGTGCTGGCCTTGTTTCGTCGGAGCAGACATGCGCTCATCGTCTGCTGACATACCTACGTGTCGCGCTGTGCGAAAACTGGTGACAGCGTCGTGTCCCTGATCTCCTGTCTCGCTTAGCGCTGTTTTTAGCCGCATGACCACACACCAGCCAGGCCGACTTGTCCTCTTGTTAAGCTGGTCGATTTGGTGAAAAGTTTTGATTTCTAGAATTATTTTCTTTCCTAGCCCTGAAGTCTAGTTTCGTGACGAAAAATTATAGCAAAATATTGAGTACAAATTTATAAATTACGCTTTTTAGAAGTGTGGTCGTCAAAAATTGTGAGGTAATTTCTTTGATTTCAGTGCCGCATTTCTTTGACCAAAGCGAAAGCGAAGATTCCATAAACGAGGGAATAAACTTTAAGGTTCGTTTTGTGACCTCTCACATTTTCTGCGACTGGATCACTCACCTTCTTAATTCGCATGAAAATCAAATGATTCCATTTGTCGCAAACTATTCCTGAGACGTTGAGGAGCATAATAAATCTCTCGATTTTTTTTCCCTGCACGTGCAGTACTGTGTTATTTCTTGTAAGAAACGTTTTCATGTAACTATGCATGCATAAGTACTGATCATATAGAAAAAGAACTAATCGCGTCATCGTATAGAACAAGGCTTTATGTACATGCTGGCATGAAAAAACTGCGCACTATCTAGTCAATTATTTGAGACCTTGGGGGGACTTGACGACGGTGTTAATTATAATTACCCAGAACTGCACCAGGTATAGCTATAAATAAAAGGAATTGCTGAAACTAGCGTAGGAATTTCATATTTGCACCAAGTTTAGTTACATATCGCATGCATGAATAACGAAAACACTTTTCATTGCCGCGTCCCCTCTCAATCTCGCCACGTGTCTGTTAGTAGCACGCCTGCGGCTGCTTCGTTCCAAACAAGCTTCGCGATCATGTACTACCTCATGAAACTTGACACATGCATGATGCAATGAAAAAGCATATGGCGTTTAGCACACTTAAGGTACGCTATTCTAAGCACACCAACGCGACCGCGCAAGATTGACACAACTTACCAGACTTCTTTCTACTCGAATGAAATAATTACGTCGTCATATCAAGAAACAGTTTCAAGTAAATATTAAATGACATAAAACGCGCCATTAAAACGTGCTGTGCTATTAACAAAAAAACGCATTCCTTGGGGGCGAGTGAACCTGTCGGCGCCCCGTGCACTCCGGCTCAAGGTGATAAGTACGTGTGCAGCTGCATATGTCTTTTTTTTTTCCTTGAGCAATTATCAGCCCACTATCCTGAAGTTCAGGTGAATGAACGCAGTAACTTGCATGCTATTAAGTGCATTGAGTGTCAGTGCCTATCGACTCCCAGACTTCGCGCTTTACTACCGTGGCCCATGCCTGTTAGCCAGTTTCCGAATGCGGCATTTATGCGCGAGAAACCTATCGAGGCTAAATTAATATTTTTATGCTACTACGCGGATCCAGCAGTGACGCAGCTGGTCAATACATGCTGTTTCTGCAGTGCACAGGCTTGAAGCAGCCGCCGGTAGCTGCGGCAGCTGCGGTAGGCACGGGCAAGCGGAACCTGTTTTGCCTACCATGCGAAAGTCGCTGCTAACATCAGCGCCACCGCATCTTCGTGACGTCGCGGGGTGAAGGAGGTCCATAGAGTTGGTGTTTGCTGTCTGTAGCGCGAGATAACGCGATAAAAGGACAGGTGCTGTACAGAGAAAGGTTGAGACTCGCGTCGGAAAAAAAAACAGAGGGAGATGATGAGGGCGTATAGACAGTAAAAAATAAAATAAAAAAACAGCTTGAACTGTTCTTAAGTGTGGTTAAGCTGTTTTAGGGGGGGGGGGGGGGTAGTGAAAGCGAGCGGCCTGAATTTTCCAGAAGCAAATTTATTTCCAATTACGTAAGGCGCTTACCGCTGGCATAAGATACCGAACCATGAGGAGGAAAGTTCGAGCCACTTCCGTCCCAGCTATTTGGAGAAACCTTTGCTGACGCCGTTATTCCGCCCTCGCCTGCTAGGAGCGTCACTGAGGGAGGAATTGGCGCTAGCGTCTCTAATACGTGGTCAACGGGGAGTATAGCAGCTTTCACAGCTTTGACTGCAGTACCACATCAGCCACGGGTCGCCGTGACGGCTTCACAATATCCTGAACGCGTACTGCTACGTGTGCAGTTCCTCGGACATAGCCGTGGCAGTTTTTAGTGCTGAAGTATGACACTAGGTGAAGCTAGAACACTGAGAACCGCGAAACTGCATGAACAATGCTAAATACCAGACAGAACCGTTCATTTGCGCATGAACAAAAAATGGTAGCCACATCATTGAAATGTCTGGCCAACCGACCGTTAATGCAGGACGGCGTGTTCGGGACCGAGTCTGTACTTCATATCACCTTCCGAAGTCAGCTGGCACCTGATCATTTCAACGCACACTCGTTAGTGGCACAGTGATCGACAACCACCGAAAGACAGACGGTGGCGCAAATGAGTTGATAGGACCTCCTTTAAAATAAAAACCTTTTTAAAGACTATTTTAGGGTGCTTGCGAAATAAATGCCACGTACATGCTCTCTTAGCCTTCCCTACAGCTTCAATGCGTACCGAGTGTACATGAGGTGTCCAACGTTTACGGGGCATTCCAGTGGCTATTAAAATTATAATTGTTTTTTTTTGGGAAAGGAAATGGCACAGTATCTGTCTCACATATCGACGGACAACTGAACCGCGCCGTAAAGGGACAAAGGAGGGAGTGAAAGATGAAAGGAAGAAAGAGCTGCCGTAGTGGAGGGCTCCAGAATAATTTCGACAGCCTGGGGAACTTTAAAGTGCACTTACATTGCACGCGCTCGCTCTCTAAAACGCAGGCTGAAAATGAAAATTGCTTTTTGGGGAAAGGAAATGGCGCAGTATCTGTCTCACATATCGGCTGAACCACGGCGTAAGGTAACGGATAAAGGAGGGAGTGAAAGAAGAAAGGAAGAATTAGAGGTGCCGTAGTGGAGGGCTCTGGTATAATTTCTACCACCTGGGGGGTGTTTAACGTGCATTGACATCGCACAGCACACGGGCGCCTTGTCGTTTCGCCTCCACCAAAACGCAGCCCCTGCGTTGGGCATGTGTCTATTTTAGGTTAATTAGATCCTTCGAAGATCAGCCAAAGCTCATCGATCAGGTTCGCGAAGCAGCTCGGGCTACTGGAGTTGTGTAATGAGGACCTCACCCATCTTATCATGATGCAACTCTCAAGACCTGTTCCTCAAAAAAGTTTATTATCTATCGCTACGGAAAGACGACCTTTTCTCAACATTATTCTTTAGTTCTCTCAATGGTATGTTTCGTAACTGGCAATATCGAAGAATTCTGGGTCAGACGAAATGTGAAGTCGAAAACGAAACATCCCACGGCGTACTTTTATGTTTTTGGCCTCACTCATTACTTTCTATCGTCTCAGCTGAAAGCGGATGCGCTCTCACGCGTACCGCGACGCACCATGAGGCACATTAGAGACGACACCAATTACACGATCGCACCGTAAAGCGCACGCAAGCGGGCCTGTAATTATGTCTGGAAGGAAGAAAAAAAGCAAAAGAAGAGAGAAACATCAGGCGAGAATTGGACCTGACGTACACCGCGACTGGCCTGCCTGACCTCGAAAAGCGGATGAGATAGGGTAAGCTATAGGTTGCGAAGGCTTGTCGTCGGGACGTTTGAGAAACTGAAATGGAGAGAGCACGACGGAGGACACATGCGCGGCAAACTCGTTTTCATGGGGCAGCCTCGCGGCCTCCGTTCCACAAAAGATGCACGGCAAAGTCCGGAGTGCAGCAAATTTGACTGAACGACGTAAACCCTGATTGACTTGAGCAGTGAGCAGCATGTGGAAGCAACCCGCTCCGCGCATTTTGCGATATCGTCGAATCATTTATGCTTCGCGAGTAGACGGACAGCTCTGGGGTTATGGCCTGGCCTAAAATTCCCTCGGTGAAGCTTGGTTATCGAGACAGTGGACAGTTACGACTTCTTCAACACCATCGACCAGCAACATCATCGGCTGAATTCCCCAGTTTGGTATCACCACCCTAATCCGTTAATTCGGTGTCGTCAGCCTAATCCTTGTTTGGTACCGTCCGCCTAATCCCTCATTTTGTTATCAACCTAATCCTTCAGTTTGGTACCATCAGCTTAATCCTTGTTTTGTACCATCAGTCTAATCGCTCAGCTTGGTATCATCAGCCTAGTCCCTCGGCTTGGTATTATCAGCCTAATCCCTGTTTTTTAACATCAGTCTAATCCCTCAGCTTGCTATCATCAGCCTAATTCCTATTTGGTACCATCAGCCCAATCCATCAGCTTGGTATCATCAGCCTAATCGCTGTTTGGTACCATCAGCCTAATCGCTCAGCTTGGTATCACCAGCCTATTTGTACGCTATTTGGTACGTACCATCAGCCTATCTCTCATTCTGGTATCATCACCTAATTGGGCAGTTCGGTATCATCACCCTAATCCCTCAGTTTAGAACGACGCTCGGCGTGGTGACGCTCACTGACCGTCGCTGTGTCGATACCGTGAGAAAAAACCTGAACTGCAGCCGAAGTGTCGTCCAAGCTTATCGTTCGGCAATGACGGCTCGTAGTGGTGTCTGCCGTGCCCAAACGTACCTTGCGGTTGGTAAGCAGGCGTACGCGATGCACGCAGCCCACTCCGACTAAAGTGGCTAAGATGTGTCCTTCCTCGAACCGCCAGGTAAAGTAAGGAGTTTCAAAAAGGTAGCCGCAGCGACCAAGCCGTAAGGGAAAGGGAAGGAAACGAGGAAAGAGGTAGATGGTGCGCGTTGCCTGGTGTTGCTTGGCTGGGTGGCAATCTCACGCGCCCGGCTCGCGGGGGCAGCGACGCTGCCTTCGAAACCAGATCACGTTTGCGAATACTTCAACTTACGCACGGTATGCACGTCGCTTGTGGATACTTCCGCGCTTTTTAAACTTGTTCGCCAGATGAATTACAACGCGGAGAGCTGCATTGGCGCCCTTCTCCGCTCCAAGTTGGCAGCAACAAACAGCACTGCAATTGCGGGAAACTTTGCTGGCTCATCAAATGAAACCGAGCAAGAGCGTGGTATTGCAGAGAAGGCAATCGTCTGCAGTTTATTTCTGCCTCGATGTTGTTTTGGAGATAAGATTGAACCAACCGTATACAAGGACACTTGTCTGGTGCGGGGACAAACCCACATTATACCTAGGACCCTTCTTCCCTGCGTTTTATTTTTTTCGTGGATTCGGGAGATTAAAATCGGGTGATATCTTTCCGGCTACAATAATGGCGCAAATTTGGCTATTCTGCAAGCAGTTCCATAATTCGGGTTTTATCGGGTCATGCATTTCAGCCGAAGTGAATTTATTATAAGTGGTCATTTTCATGTGGGGCATAAAGTTGTGTACTTCAGGCACATAGTTTAGCAAACAACATATATCGAGCTGGCAGGTTGCGAGAAAGTTTTTTTACCAAGAACAGACACTTCTTTTTTTTTCTCATTTTTGCAGTCATTTTGCCCGCGTACATAACCATCTCCCGCGAACCACTCCCGCGTCCGCGCAAAACCTGCCCACTTTTGTACACTGCGACAAAATGAATTCAACGTCGCAGTGATCCTCTAGAACATAAAAGAGCTTTAAAGCAGGGCGTCAGTAGCGTAGTACATGATACAGCGATGCGAATATGATTGGTCAGCATCCGTGTTTTAAATTCTCCCTTTCAGAACGTACTGTTCAAACTTGTTCTCAAATTAAACACCACCTCAAATAAAAAGCACTAAAATGAGCTTAAAGCCACCATAGGACTGAAAACACACTCTGGAATACTCACAAGAAGTCGTTAAATTTTGCGTGGTCTCTTCAGCTTTGTGGACAGCAAATCAAAGTTACGTATAGAAAGCTTATTTTCGCCTAGACACCTGGTTTAACCCGATTAAAAAAAAATAAACCTGTTCAGAGTGCAACTCGATTTTACCCGAAATCGAAGGGCCCTAATTATACCATACAGTTAACGTGCGACTGACAATGTAATAATGTAGTTACAGCACTGAACTGATGAAGAAGGTTCCTCTAGTTGGCGTTAATTGTATAGTTGTGACACGCTAACTAGGGCGAAGATGGCACGAAGAGGATGACACGCAATCTGCAGCGTTGAGGAAGTGCCTTAGCTGTCATCGAATGACTTGCGGCTGGAGTGAGATTCCCATTTGAAAAACACAGAGGGTTGGATGAGGTAAAGCACAAATGCTGCCAAAAATAATACAGAACTTGCTTGTTTCTTTTTTCGAGCTGCCGTGATAAACTACATGTTATGCCAGGCAGGGTGCAGCCATCTAGCCTGCCGTTCACGGCTGAGACAAAAAATTAGAAGGAACACTTCAGCTCCGGCTGACGGGTATGACGCAATAGTTAACGGGTTAATGCCCATATACGCATAATTAGTGATTATCTACTTAACATTAATATATTCCTGGGAATCCTCATACCCTTCCTGGCGCAGTGGTGCAGCGGTTAAGTGCTGGAAACCAGTTTGCCCTTCCCGAGAGGCCGGTGAATAATTCAACTGCCTCATGCCACGGTAAACAGTTTGCTTACTATCCAGTGGGATGTTTGTGATAGCGCCACAAGATCACGTGACCTACGTGGCCCACCTGCCTTCTAGGTTGCTCTCTTGGGAACATCGGCCAGAGTCATGCCCGTACAATATCGCTCACAACTCCCGCCGCCTACGCTGACACTGTATTTTCTGGTTGACGAGGCTTTTAACGCTATCTCGTTAAAACTGCGTTGAAAACTTTTGTTTTCGTGTGTTCCTAACTGTTTACCCTTAGGGACGTAAGAGAGAAGCACTGAAGATGTGGCAGGCAGGACAGCTGAAATCGGCTCTGCTTCTGTATGAGCGACTCGGTCATGGTGTAGATGGTGGCTGGGCCTCCCCTTGACATGCAGTGGGCGAGCCCGATTGCCTGGTGTCAACAGAGCCCGGCGATTCACTTCACGAGTGGTTGCATATAGCAGTCAGTGCCAGCCAATGGCGAGGTCCTGTCGACAACTATCCAATGGTCGGGTTGCTTTCCACAGAACCTGGTAAGCCGCGGGTATATCTGAGTGGCCAATGACAGAGGTCACACGCGCCCCGGAAATTCTCTTCCGTGCCACGAAAAACCTCGAATTGCCAGCTTTTGAAACAGCTGCCCTAGAAGAGGTGGGCTTACGAACAGGCTGATGGCTTTGGGTGCAAAAATGTCTCTTCAAAACCAAAGCCAAGGATGAAACCGTAGCCCCACCTGGTCACACCCATGCCACTCCGCGTGCGCAGCCGGATTTTGGTAACCCGGTATACGTCTCCGCTAATATGTCTCCGGTATGCTAAACCTCTCTATCGATATTCTTTCTCGGCCAGACTTCGGAAAAGGTTCATGGCCTATGGATGCAGGTCTGTGCGTAGGTGTGTGTTTCCGGGGAGTTGAGAAGGGGGTGTGGGGGTATAGCGGCGAGCGGCGCCGTCTAGAGATATCTTCTTCCACGAAACGCTTCAACATCGTGGTGACGGCGTGGTCCCTGTTCGTCTTGCGCTTTGCCTGCTGGCATCGACTCACAACGGCGCATTTGATCCAGATTATTCGCGGCCGATTTGTGCGTCGATATTTTACGCTACTGACGTGTGTCACATTGCGTTAATTAAAAAGCAACAAAATGCGTCTTTTCAATGCCGGTATGCTATTGGTGAGAAAGTTGCGGTTGACAAGAATAAACTTGCTCCCAAGTGCAGGTGTGAAAATAATTAGTACTTGAACTGATGCACGCGCTAATACATATATACGCATGTCAAATGTGCGCTGAGCCCTACCGCTACACTGCAACAAAGTTTTTATCTTTATATACGTGTACCTTCTGTAGCACATTTAAAACAAGACCTTCATGAAAATATAACTTGGGGCACACCGGAGTGCTAGCTCGCAGTTCACCTAGTGCGTTTGTTTACGTAAAATCTTTAAGCACGATGTGCACGTACAACTTTTGCAGAACACAACAGCTTTCCAAGCCCTGTGTGGGACGTCTTGGGATAGCCCTGCTGAGCCAGTTTGTTCTATTTGTCTCATGCATCTCATCACATGCAAGGCGCATGCAACGTAGCTTATTTTCCCCCTAGTTCTAAGCTGAGGTACCTGTTTTGTGCTGGCTCTAGCCTGATGAGTGTGCTGAACATCTCTGGAAAGTCTTCGCGCTGGCATTGCATTGGATGATCCATGTCCAACATTCTGGGACTAAAATTTCGAATATTTATTGGTTGGTTTGGTTTATGGTGGTTTAACGTCCCAAGGCGACGTTAAAAAGCGAAAAGTGAAGGGCTTTGAAAATTTCGACCACCTGGAGATCTTCAACGTGCATTGACATCGCGCAGTACACGGGCCTCTAGAATTTCGCCTGGATCAAAATTCAACCGCCACGGCCGGCATCGAGCCCGCGTCTTTCGGGTGAGCAGCCGAGTGCCATAACCACT
The DNA here is from genome assembly GCF_052857255.1 of Amblyomma americanum. Taxonomy (NCBI): domain Eukaryota; kingdom Metazoa; phylum Arthropoda; class Arachnida; order Ixodida; family Ixodidae; genus Amblyomma; species Amblyomma americanum. The sequence goes on from NC_135504.1 coordinate 66,261,476, forward strand.
GAGCCACCGCGGCGGTCCGAATTTCGAATATTGAGAAATCGTAAGATACTCGTGAAAATATTGAAGGTAATGATCTATTCCTCTTACGTGTAACAAAATCTTTCTTTTAACGATTTTGTATCGATCGCATCAAAGAGTTAAGTCTGCGATTGAAACCAATGGGAAGCGCTTTTGACGATAGGAAAAACGCTAATAGCAAAACAAAAATGCAAAGCTGCCGTTGGGTGGTCTGCGGATGTATTGATTGTTATACTGACTTCTATCATTATGTAAAAACATTGCCTTCATAAACTGTTTTCCGCTCAAAATTGCTTTTGTCGAGAACGGTCGGGTGTGATATCTTCAGTGGTAAAACTAATGTATTAACACTACAAATACATTTTGGTCGAGAACATTAATTGAGGCACTCTCGACCAACATAAGCAGTCACTGAACACATTTGTAATGTACTGTTAGACTGACAGTATGTCACAAAACACTGGTACCTCACATTCAAAGGAGAACTTATCTTTCAAGTAAAAAACAGCTAAGTGTGAATCTTAATTGCAGGCTGTCATCTACAGATATTCCAGTCCTACAGCAAAGTGTGTTCATAAGAGTGACCTGCACACATTACATAATTTTAGAACAAAAATATCTATAGCTACCATCTGCAAGTAGGATGCCTTGGTGCTAACGCAGCTTAAAAATCTGGCCCATATATGTATCATGAAGAGAGGGTAAAAATAAGCACAGAAGCTAAATACGCAGTGTGCAATCATGCTATGAAACCAAATGATAGTACAGAGTGAAAGATAAGTACTAGAAAAATAGTGCCAGAAAGCGCATGTACAAATACGCATTACACTATATAAATCAAGGCCGAATTGGGGAGGGGGGGGCACATCGCACTCTCTGACAATAAATCTTGCTCCCGCCTGTTACACACGACGCCCTGCTAGTAGTACAAGATAGAATCCAAGCCCATGTACACACAGAACAGAAACCAGAGATCACTGTGGTAATATATGCACAAGAGTACAGACATCATCAAAGCCATAAAGTGCACCTTCCAGGTTGCGTTCACCTTAATTGCTTAAAATGCTGCGCTAGAGTTTTAAAGGCAAATACTTCTTAACTGGCTGCTGCGGCACAGAGGCTGTAGCATGCAGCTGCTTAATGTGAGTCGACAGTGTTATCCCTGCTGTAGAATCCACATTTCAATGGGGCCAAAATGCAAAAATATCCATGTGCTGAGCGACCGTGTTAAATACCCTAGAAGGGGACACCAATCTGAGACAGCTGTTCAGTGAGGCATCTCTTGCAGCTACAACACAGCTTCAGGGCATGAACTCCACACAAAAAAGACTAATCCTTAATATCAGGTTGCACATCTGCGCATAGATCAATTCATGGTTGATCACATTAAGCCCATGGTAGAGAGAGGGCTGTTAGATGGGTTTTTGACAAAACAAAGTGAATAAAGGAGGGCGGAGCATCAGAGTGCTTGCGAGCGCTTCGACAAGAGGACTTGTCTTAGCCCAAATGAAGACAAGTCCTCTTGTCGACTCATTGGCAACAAACCTGAGGCCCTTTCCGCCCTCGTTCATTTTGTGATGAGCACCATGAATAAGTCATGTCATGCTGGATGAAAAGAATGTACCAGTGTTCTTCAAGCATTCTCTAATACAATATGCAAAGCACCCGTGAAAATATACGAAGAAAACAATATATTTGTAATGTAACAGCAGCATGTGCAAATTACATAGGATACCCATCCTCACATTTCTAAGACGAGCCTGAGTAATTTGAACACAGTCAGACGAAGAACTTATCTAAAAAAAAGTGTGGAATCAATGTGGAGATTTCTGCAAAATGGAAATGCACAATTTTTTAACAGAGTGAAAATTTTCGATAGACAATTGCTATCCAGTTTTTACTATCGTTCATATACTCCTTGAGCGGCCTCTATCGCGGTTCCTATCCATCATTGGCGACTTACTATCTAGCACGAGCAAAGCAGGGCATTATACGAGGTATGAACACGTATTTGCATCGCCATGTTGGGTAGTGCACTATCAGCGCACAGATTTCGTACTAATAGCCTTCTTATTACTGCGCCTAATGACACAGTTTGTACATGCAAGTCTGCACTTAAGTTCGATATGTCATCTGGTCTATCACCAAAAGCGTAAGGCCTGCACCACGTGTAAGTCGGGGTAGATGCAACGGTGCAAAGGGTTGCCAGTGTCGGGCCACTTCTTTCGACGGAGCTTATTTTTGAAGAAAGCACGTTTCCCTTCGGCGTAAGCGGAGGAATCGGCGAAATGGTAAGTTGAGAAGCCGAAAACTTGTGTACGCAACTTGCAGCGCGAAACACAACTGGATTATGACACTCCACTGCCAAGTCGCGGCCGTCTCAAAAGCACGCTGACAACGGAACGACGCACTGCACATTAAGAAGTTTCGCTTTCACGTGACATGCCCAGAGGTGGGCAGCCTCATGAGGTTTCGACCTCATGAGGTCGATTTCAACCTCGAAATAACCTCAACCTCTCGTCGTGAGGTGAGGTTGAAGTGAGGTCGCCGACGGCTCGAAATTTTGTGAGTGAGGTCAGCACATCAGACCTCAAAGTCACGCGTGAGTTTGAAGTTGACCGAAGTCGTCATTCAGTTAGGTCGTAAACTTGACCTCTATACTTTTTGCAGTTGCCACGTCTTACTCAAACGAGTGCCGCTTCCGAAGCGGAGCTGCAGCGCATCATTGCAACATTCATGCAATTACGCTTGGTGGGAGGATTCATAGCGCACAGAATACACAGGACACAACACAAGCGCTTGTGTTGTGTCCTGTGTATTCTGTGCGCTATGAATCCTCATGCTGATTACCCACTAGCCCGAACCCTGACCCTTCTACGCTTGGTGTTCGGTTTTCCGTGTTTAGACAACCGGATGCCACATTCCGCTCTTTGCTTTTGGTGCTGCGCCGTAATGTGCGTTCAGTCCGAGCCTACGCGAAAACTGATCTTCCCGGAAGGACTGCTGCTGTCAGCACGCCGCTCTCTGTTGTTTCATAGTTTTGTACAGGTCATTGAAAAAGACTGCTATGAAATGCTTCAACTTCACTGCGCAGTCTATTAGCGTCCATGGCAGGTTCCGCCTTCGTTGGCATCATTAAGCACATAGCAATATAGGAAGCAAATGGCACCGTAGTAAAGGAATAAGTTTAAAAGAAGTCAAATGATTATTAAAGCAAGGAAGTCACTAAATTAGCAAGGAAGTCAGGAAATTAGAAAAGAAAGAGAAAACTAAAATAAAAGTCACTTTGTGTCCACTAAGGATTTTTAGAATGTACTGCTTTGTGCTTGAAGCCATGCTGTACAAACCAATGAGCGCAAAAGAGAGGTTATGGGCATCTTATCAGTAAATATATATTAGTGTGATGGTTGGTTTCCTATTTATTGCAATGTATGCGGAGATAAAAAGCTGTTCCTAGGAAAAGGCCCACACAAGATATCTTGAAGGTAGTAAGTAGGCTGAGATTGTGTGCTGCTATTTACTTCTTAAAAATTACTTCCTTCGAGAGGTGATTTTGATCCCAGATCTAACATAGTTAATTCATCATCATCATCATAATCATCATCAGCCTGAATACACCCACTGCAGGGCAAAGGCCTCTCCTATGTCTATCCAATTAACCAGGTGCTTTGCCAGCTGCGGCCGACTCTATGCCTGCGAACTTCTTAATCTCATCCGCCCACCTAACCTTCTGCCGCCACCTGCTACGCTTGCCGTCTCTTGGAACCCACTCCGTTACCCCCAAGGACAAGCGGTTGTTATGCCTTCGCATCACACGCCCTGCCCAAGCCCATTTCTTCCTCTTGATTTCGACTAGGATGTCATTAACCCGCGTTTGTTCCCTCCCCCACTCTGCCCGCTTCCGGTCTCTTAACGTTACACGTATCATTTTTCTTTCCATGGCTCGCTGCGTTGTCCTTAACTTAAGCTGAACCCGTTTCGTTAGCCTGTACGTTTCTACCCCGTAGGTGAGTACCGGCAAGATACAGCTGTTGTACACTTTTCTCTTGAGGGATATTCATAAACCGTTATTCATGATCTTAGAGAACTTGCCATATGCGCTCCACCCCATTCTTATCCTTCTAGTTATCTCCCTCTCTTAATCCGGATGGATCAGCTGTCACTACCTGCCCGAAGTAGACGTATTCCTTTACTACTTCCAGCACCTCGCTTCCAATTGTGAACGGCTGTTCCCTTGTTGGGATGTTGAACATTTCTTTGGTGTTATGCATGTTAATTTTTAGACCCACCTTATTGCTCTGCCGGTCTAAATCATTGATCATGCTTTGCGATTCATCTCGTGAGTGACTTAACAGTGCAATGTCATCAGCGAATCGCAGATTATTTAGGTATTCTCTATTAACTATTATCCCCAACTGTTCCCAATTCAGGCCTCGGAATACCTCCCGTTAACAGGCAGTGAATAGCATTGGCGAGATCGTATCTCCTTGCCTGATGCCCTTCCTTATTGGAATTCTATTGCTGGCTTTATTGAGGACTATGGTAGCTGTGCAGTTGCTATATAAATTTTCCAGTATTTTTGCATAAGGCTCTTCAACAGCCGGATTCTGCAATGCCCTTATGACAGCTGAGGTTTCCACTAATAGAATGTAAATTACGTGTATGTTCTCAAATCAACTGTGCTTCCCTGTAGTCCGCGTACCATTATATATGGTACAATCGTTCGAGGAAATGCCATCAAGTGCAAGCATCCACTACCCTTGCCGGGTGCAAAAGTTGTACGGGCGAAATAAAGTGATTATTTAACTGTGCAAATTGTGTTCGGCATTTCTTATTTCTTTCATGCTTGACTACAACACTAATAGTGCTGTTTGCAGGATATTTTTTGTCATACCACATAAGACGTTTAAACACAACACAACATTATATGATCTTTCGGTACACTTTACAGCCCAAGAAAACCTTGCGAGTTGTTTTTAAAGGAAAAATGAAGACTATACCTGATTTTCTAGTGCGCACTAACAAGACATCAGCGCTTGTATGGTGTGTATTTCACTTTTGCCGTTCTAGTTGAGCATTTTATAGTATAATTTCCACGAACTGCAATTAGTGTTACATTGTTTTTAGAACTAATTCGAAACAGTGCCGTAAGCTTCGACCGTTCTTATTACATATCGTACAATACAGGTTCCATGAAGTGCTTCTACAGCGTTATAAGAATTCTGTTTCATATTTCATACATTGTTGTTAGAAACCCTCTGCAACAGTCGGTAGGTAGATTGTATGGAGTACAAAGAATGTATGAACACAGTTCAATTCAATGCCCATAAGAAATGGTCGAAAGACAGTAGATAGGGCGTCGTTCGGTGGACGGTAGGAACTGTAAAAGCTTTATATGAACATGATTCTTTTGGATGACTGACTGTGGCCAACCGTCGGAAGAGTGTCAATAGGTTTTTACTAAGAAGTATAGAACTAGCCGCTGCGGTGGCTGAGTGGTTATGGCGCTCGCCTGCCGGCCCGAAAGACGCGGGTTCGATCCCGGCCGCGGCGGTCGAATTTAGATCGAGGCGAGATTCTTAGAAGCCCGTGTGCTGTGCGATGTCAATGCAGGTTAAAGAACCCCAGGTGGTCGAAATTTCCGGAGCCTTTCACTACGGCGTCCCTCATAGCCTCAGTCGCTTTGGGACGTTAAACCCCGATAAACCAAACCAGAAGTATAGAACTAAATATATGCACTCAAGAATTTCTTAATGGGTTCTATTAACATCTGTCTATATACATTTTACAGCGTCCGAAAGAAAACATTCTGCAAAGGTGTCTGGTTGGGAAAGGAAATTTAATAAAAAGCCACCAACCAAAAAGTGAAAATAGAAACAGGCCATTTTAGAAACTACTCGGTTCCTTTATTAGGCGTGGGACCGAGTGAGTTGGCAGCACAAAGCGGATGTCAAACAAATGAACAGGGATCGAATCGCGGTGGCGCAACACCGCGAGACATGTGACCACAAGATTGATTTCCCGTTCTCTGGGAGCTCTTCCCCCCTCTTCATACGTGGTCTACGGTCAGTGACCCGAAGACTACAAAAAACGAGGGCTTAAAAAGGCAAGCTGCAACTCGCCCGCAGTCACATCAGATGAAGGGACGGAGGAAGTTCCGAAACGTCGTGCTATTTTATTCATCTTTTTGTTTGGCGTTCTTTTCTAACTTAAATTTTATAGTGCGTTGCTAAAATGTCTATAAGGAACTGGTTCGCGCCTGCACAAACTACACAAGTACATACGGCACATGACGCGCACTGCCACCGCGACCACAGCCAGAAGAATGCCACAACCTCCGATAGTCGCTGCTCGTGAGTAGGAGCCAACGGTGACGAAGCCTTCCACGCCGAGCGCTTGGCAGCTGTCCCTGTCGATCTTGTTCTGTGTCATCTCCCCCATGCCGTGTCCAGCGTAAAAATAGCGCGAATCGGCTTCTGAATCGAACTTCACCGAGCTGCACTCCACCCGGATGGCGTATTCGGCGCATCGCGAGACCTCCTCCCGCGTCGGGTAGTTCCAAGGCTCGGCAGCTGCGCGGAATCGGCAGTCGTAGGAGGCGTTCCCGTTGACACCGACAGAGTAACGCTGACACCCGTTCCACACTTCGGGGTAGTCCTTGAACAGTGCGTAGCGGTACAGGAGTACGCAGTCGCCGGTGTCAGTTCGCACGCCGTAGCTGGACACTGTCAGGAAGGTGGCGCACTGGCGCTCGTCACGAATCAAAGACAGCTGGTCGTCGTAGAGCGATTCGTAGGTCTGCGGACATTTGTAGAAGCCGACGGGGCCGCGAATGAGCACTCGGTCGTAGTCGGTCGGCGCCACAAAGTACGTCACGCCGTTCCGGTCGCTAACCCTGTAACACGAAAAGTCGATCGTCTGCTTGCTGTTCACACAGAACGTGTAGCTATAGTTTCGTCCGATAAACGAAGCCAAGACGTCTGTTTTCGACAGGAGCGCGTAACGTCCTTCCTGGACAATTACGAAGTCGTGCGGGTGACGGCACTTTGACAGCGGCAGCTTCTCGGCGTTGCCAAAGATATCCTTAGAGTTCGGAGTTTCGCCGAGTTCAGTTTCCGAGGAGTTGGCGCCGGTGTGTACCACCGCGGCGCAGATAGAATTGTTGCGGACCGAGTACATGCCGAACTTAGCCGGAAATGCATTGGTGCCAACCGGAAGTAGCAATAGCATAGAGGCCAATGAGAGGACAGGTGAAAGCATGGCTGGAGGGCTCATTTTCGGGTTGGGCGAAGAATTACACCAGGGTCCCCTTGTACTCCGCGTACCGCGTGCACCAGGCCTTGCCGGACGACAGTACTGCAAAGAGGACCAAAAAAGGAGGAGATGCAAGACGTAACTGTGCCATGTGCATGGGGGCTGCACTAGCGCTATTACGCGACCGACCGAGGCGCCAATTGGCGGTGGTCTGTTAACTGCAGAAACAAGTTAGGGTAGTTGGTGTTTGCTGTCTGTAGTGCGAGATAACGCTAAAACCCGAAGGACAGGTCGGCCGATCTGCTGTACAGAGAAGGGATGAGACTCCCGAGCTTCTGGGAAAAACTAGAGAGAGGTGATGGGGGCATATAGACCGTAAATGATAAAAGAAAACCAGCTTGAGCTGTTATTGACTGTGGTTAAGCTGCTGTCAGGGGTGTTTAGTTAAAGCTAGTGGCCTGAATTTTCGGGAAGTAAATTTATTTCCAATTAATTATGTAAGCCGCTGACCGCAGGCATCATAAGATATCGAACCAGGGGGAGGAAAGCGCGAGCCACTTCCGGCCCAGCTATTTTGAGAAACCTTAGCTGAAGCCGTTATTCCGTCCTCGCCTGCTAGGAGCGTAACCGAAGGAGGAATTGGCGCTACCGTCGGTAATCCGTGGTCAGCGGGGGTATAGGAGCTTTCACAGCTGTGACTGCAGTACCACATCAGCCACGGGTCGCCCTACCGGCTTCATCAAATCCCCAACGCGTACTGCTACGTGTGCAATTACTCGGACATAGCCGTGGCAGTTTTGAGTGCTGAAGTCTTACACTAGGTGTTGGTGGCATGAAGCTAGAACACTGTATGTAAACCGCGATACTGCATGAACAATGACAAAATGTCCGGCAGTACCGTTCATTTGCTTATGAACAAAATATGGTAGCCACATCTTTGAAATGTCCGGCCAACCGACCGTTAATGCAGGACGACGCGTTCGGGACCGAGACTGTACTTCATATCACCTTCCGAAGTCAGCTGGCGCCTGATTATTTCAACGCACACTCGTTAGTGGCAAAGTGATCGACAACCACCGAAAGACAGACGGTGGCGCAAAGGAGTTGAGATTACCTCCCTTAAAAAAACATTTTTAAAGACTATTTTAGGGTTGTTGTCAAATAAATGCCGCGTGCAGGCTGTCTTAGCTTTTCCTACAGCTTCAATGCGTACCGAGTGTACATGAGGTGCCCAACGATTACGGGGCATTTCAGGGGCTGAAGAAAGCCATTTTCGTGCTAGTTGTGAGCAACACCTGCTGTGTGTTCGCGCTCTAAATTAATGAATGAATTTTAAATTCAATTTGTTTTGGGGGAAAGGAAATTGCATAGTATCTGTCACATATCGGCGGACACCTGATCCGCGCCTTAAGGGAACTGGGATAAAGGAGGGAACGAAAGAAGAAAGAGGTGACGTAGTGGAGGGCTCCGGAATAATTTCGACCACGTGGGGACCTTTAACGTGCACTGACATCGCTCGCTCTCTGAACCGCAGGTTAGATGTTTCGAATTTATGTTAATTAGGTCCTTGGAAGATCAGCCAAAGCTCGTCGACCAGGTTCGTGAAGCAGCTCGGGCCACTGGAGTTGCGTATTGAGGACCTCAGCCATCTGATCGTCAAGAATTCTCCAGACCTTTTTCTCAATGAAGTTAATTATCTATCTCTACGGGAAGTAGACCTTTTCTCAATATTATTATTTATCTTTCTCTATGGGACGTTCCGTAGCTGTCAATATCGACGAACTCAGCATCAGACGTGATGCTAAGTCTATAACGAAACATCCCACAGCGGGACTTTTGTCTTTGGTTGTGTTTCACGCGTACCGCGATGCACCATGAGGCGTCTTGGAGACGACAGCAACGTCACGATCACATCGTGAAGCGCACGCAAGCGCCCCTGTAATTACGTCGGAGAGGGGAAAAAAAAGCGGGAAGCAAACAGAAACATCTGGCGGGAACCGGACCTGACGTAGTCCACGACTCGCCTGCCTGACCTCGAAATGCGGAGGAGAAAGGCCTTTCGGCCAGACGGTTGAGAGAGAAACTGAAATGGAGAGAGCACGACGAAGGTCACATGCGCGGCAAACTCGTTTGATTGCATGCGGAGGCTGTAACATAGCTAAAAAAAAAATCTCGCGCCGCGTGTTCCGTAAAAGATGCCTGACAAAGTGCGGAGTGTAGCAAATTTGACCGAACGACGTAAACCCTGATTGACTTGACGAGTGAGCAGCATGTGGAAGCAACTCGTTCCACGCGTTCTGCGATATAGTCGACTCATTCGTGCTTCGCTAGTAGACGGGCAGCTCTGGAGTTATGACCTGTCCTAAAATTTCATCCTCGGTAAAGCTTGGTTATCGAGAGAGTGGAGAGTTACTTCTCCGACACCACCGACCAGCAACATCATCAGCCCAATTCCTCAGTTTGGTATCGTCAGCCTAATTCCGCAATTTCGTACCATCAGCCTAATCCCTGAGTTTGATATCATCAGCCTGATCCCTCAGTTTGGTATCATCAGCCTAATCCCTGTTTGCTGCCATCAGCCTATCTCTCAATTTGGTAACAACCTAACCCTTCAACCTGGTACCATAAGCCTAATCCCTGAGTTCGGTATCATCAGCCTAGGCCCTGAGTTTGGTAGCTTGGTACCAATCCCTCAACTTGGTATCATCATCCTCATCCCTGTTTGGTACTATCGGCCTAATCGCTCAGCTTGGTATCATCAACCTAATTCCTGTTTGGTACCATCAGCCTAATCGCTCAGCTTAGTATCATGAGCCTAATCCCTGTTTGGTTTCATAAACCTAATCCCTCGGCTTGGTATCATCAGACTAATCCCTGTTTGGTACCATCAGCTTAATCGCTCAGCTTGGTATCATCAGCCTAATTCCTGTTTGGTACCATCAGCCTAATCGCTCAGCTTGGTATCATCAGCCTAATTCCTGTTTCGTACCATTAGCCTAATCGCTCAGCTTGTATCATCAGCCTAATCCCTGTTTGGTGCCATAGGCCTTATCGCTAAGCTTGGTATCATCAGCCTAATTCCTGTTTGGTACCATCAGCCTAATCGCTCAGCTTAGTATCATGAGCCTAATATCTGTTTGGTACCATAGCCTAATCCCTCGGCTTGGTATCATCAGCCTAATCCCTGTGTGATACCATCAGCTTAATCGCTCAGTTTGGTATCATGAGCCTAATCCCTGTTTGGTACCATCAGCCTAATCGCTCAGCTTGGTATCATCAGCCTACTTGTACGCTATTTGGTACGTACCATCAGCCTATCTCTCATTCTGGTATCATCACCTAATTGGGCAGTTCGGTATCATCACCGTAATCCCTCAGTTTAGTACGACGCTCGGCGTGCTGACGCTCACTGACCGTCGCTGTGTCGATACCGTGAGAAGAAACCTGAACTGCAGCCCAAGTGTCGTTCAAGCTCACCGTTCGTCAATGACGGCTCGTAGTGGTGTCTGCCGTGCCCAAACGTACCTTGCGGTTGGTAAGCAGGTGCACGCGATGCACGCAGTCCTGCCGGAGGTTGTCGAAGGATCCGCGGATCGTCTTGAGGATCCCCGACGCGCACTCCGAGCAGGGCGGCTATCATGCGTCCTTCCTTGAACCGCCGGATGAAGTAATGAGTTTCACAGAGGTAGAAACGCCGACCACGCCGTAAGGGAAAGGGAAAGAAACGAGGAAAGAGGTAGACGGTGCGCGTTGCGTGGTGTTTCTTGAGTGGGCGACAATCGCACGCGCCCGGCTGTACGGTTTCGTCACAAGGAAAGCGCCATGTTTGTAAACAAAGGCGGCGCTTGGGTCGGCAGCGACGCTGCCTTCGAAACCAGTTCGCATATGAGAATACTTCATAGTATGCGCGGTATGCACGTCGCTTGTGGTTGAAATATGTTTTGTTATGACTGAAGAGTACCGCGCTTTTTAAGCTTGTTCGCCAGATGGAATTGCCAGGCGGAGAGCTGCATTGCCTCCCTTCTCCGCTCCTAGTTGTCAGCAAGTAACAGCGCGGCAACGGCGAGCGACTGGGTTGCCTCATGAAATGAAACCGATCAATAGCGTGGTATGAAGAGAAGGTAATCGTCTGCAGTTTACTTCTGCTTCGATGCTGGTGTGGAGAGAAGTTTGAACCATCCGTTTGCAAGGACATCTTTCTGGTGCGGGGACAAACCCACATTATATCTAGGGCACTTCTTTTCCGCAATTTATTTTGTCCGGAATTCGGGCTATAAAAATCGGGTGATATCGTTCCAGCTAGAATTAGGGTGCTAATCCGGTTATTCTGCAAGGAGTTGCATGTCCTATCGGATCATACATTTGAGCCGGAGAAAATTTATTATAAGTAGTCATTTTTACGCGGCACATAAAATTGTATTCTTCTCGCGCATAATTTCGCAAACAACACGTATCGAGCTGGCAGGTTGCGCTGAAAATTTTTCATCAAAAAATACACATTTCTTTTTGTTCTCTCGTTGTTGTTATTTTTCCCGCGTACACAACCATCTTCTGCGCAGCCTACCCGCGTCCGCGCAAAACCTGCCCACTTTTGTACGCTGCGACAAAATTAATTCAATGTCACAGTGATCCTTTACAATATAAAAGAAGTTTGAAGCAGGATATCGTCAGCGTAGTACTTGGCACATCCATGCCAATAAGAATGGTCGGCACACGTGTTTTCGATTCTAGCTTACTGTTTAAACTTGGCTTCAAATTAAACACCACCTCAATTAGAAAGCGCCAAAATGAGCTTAAATTCACCATTGGACTGAAAGCACACCTTTAGAATAAGCACCAGACATCTGTTAAATTTAGTGTGGTGTCTTCAGCTTTGTGGACAGCAAATCAAAGCTACGTATAAAAGCCTATTTTCTGGTGGAAATCGGGTTTAACCCAAATTTTAAAAAATCTGTTCGGGCCGCAACTCGATTTTGCCCGAAAACGAAGGGCCCTAATTATACCACACAGTTAGCGTGCGGCTGACAACGTATTAGTGTAGTTACAACAGTCCAGACCGCCACAAGGGAACAGCGGGATGCAGCGCTGTCCAGCTTTGACTCCTGCAAGACCAGCTCTGGCTGGTTGACCGGGCCTGCGCAGCGCGGCTGCTGCCGCAGAGGCCCCACCTGCAAGGCCCTCCAACATGATTCCCAAAGAAACAAATAAAGTTTTCATTCATTCATTCATTCATTCATTCATTCAAACAACCGACCGACCGACCGATCAATGAATGAATTTCTCGGCTGGGTATACCATATCAGATTGCTATAGTGTAAGAAGTTGGACGACACCATGTACGTCGCAAAGCAGATTTAATCGGGCACTTTCACACGGCAAACCTTGTGATGCGCTTCCTGTTTTCTCCTAACCGCTTCACTCTAGAAAGCATGGAAAATTACTGGACACTTAAGTCGTATAGTTACTTCGAATAAAGTAAATACGATCTCTTCGTTCTTTGCAACTTTGCCGAATGCATGGACGGTCTTAAATGCATTCTTCTGCTCCATAAAACTGACGTGGTTTTATACGGAGCATAGAGATTGTTCTTTTTCGCATTGGATGACCAATGTGGCAAACGGTAAGGTACGTCGACCTGGCACCTTACAACGGTAAAGCATGAAGCCATGCACACACAGAAAGGCAACTACTAAGGCAATTGCATATTCTCTTGCCTTTCGCTATTGTTCTGCGCTCAAATTATAAGGGGCGGAACATCTGGTAGAGGCACTCGGGATTTTGTTCTCATCGCTATCGATATTAACGGGACAGAAATACACGGGTCACAATGGGCTCCGTGCGTTTTCACCCTTTCCATTGTCCGGACAGCGAGTTTCCATATTAACGAGGCGTAAATAGGCAGAAAAAGTTTGTTCCCCAGAAAAACTGTCCATAATTCGAGTAGTCCATATTAAAGGGGGGCGTATTAACTGGTCACGACTGTATGACCACCTGCAGACCGTGGGAACGCGGACCACCCGTTGTGGGCGGGACAAACATGGTATCAACCTCATCCTCGAGCCCAACACGTGGCGGGGGCGTGTTCCATCTGGGGATTTCAGGGCAGGAAAACTTTGCTACGAAAACTCGGCATCGAGTACGGCCGAATGAATGAATGAATGAATGAATGAATGAATGAATGAATGAATGAATGAATGAATGAAAAACTTTATTGTATAAGGGTTATTTCTCGCAGCGTAGGTGGAGCCCTCAGTCCAGGGCCCCAGCGGCCTTTGCAGTCTTGCGAGCCCTGTCGATCAGCTTGAGCTGCTCTTCAGGCTTCGAGCTGGACAGCGCAGCCTCCCACTGCTCCGGTGTAGGTGTGTTGTTTATCGGCGCTGCCTGCATTTTCTGACAGGCCCATGTAACGTGGTAAAGCGTTGCGTGTTCACCGCATAGCGGGCATTTGTTTTCATAAGTGGATGGATAGATTTTGCTGAGTAAACTCAGATTGGGGTATGTATTAGTCTGTAGTTGTCTCCAGGCAACCGACTGCTGTTTACTAAGGTCTTTGTGGGGAGGCGGGTAGGTCCTCCGGAGGGCTCGTTGGTGTTCTAAGATGGCTCCATACCGTCTAGTGACCGCGTCCAGTTCCCCTTCGGTGCGCGCCTCCCGGTTGGCGTATGCTCGGGCATTGGCGTCCGCACATTGGTTCCCTTTGACAGCCTCATGGCCTGGTGTCCACGTGATGAAGCATCTCGTAAAAGTGATTGTCCTCGCCTTGAGTATGTGAATGGCTGCAGTGGATATGCGTCCACTGCTGTATCTTCTGCACGCCTCTTGCGAGTCTGTAATGATGTGTGCATGGGGCTCGTCACTCTTCTGGGTGATGGCGAGTGCAATTGCTGCTTCCTCAGCCTCGAGTATGTTGTTGGTTTTTATCGAAGCGCAGTTGATTTCCCTGAGCTGGTGATCCACCACGCTGGCTACCGAGCCATATCGGTGTCTGTATGTTGTTGCGTCAACATATAATACGTCTTTTGCCCCGGCGAAGCTTCTTTCATGGAATTCAGATCTTGCCTTTCTTCTCGCCTTATGTATATCTGGATGCATGTTTTTTGGAATCGGACTGATCTCAATGATCCTCCTGATTTCATTTGGAACGCTCGCTGTGCTATTGATTTCTTTCAAAGCGTCCCTCATGCCCAGCAACCGCAGCGTGTTTCTGCCTGTTGCGGACAGCATCAGTCTTGTTTTCTGCGCGATAAGGTGGGCCTCGATATGTTCTTGTACTGTGTTGTTTATGCCCAGTTTAAGGAATTTCTTTGTCGAAGTGCTGACCGGCAGTCCGAGAGCGCATTTGTATGCTTTTCTAAGAATTGCCTCCAACTGCTCCTTTTCTTGCTCGAGCGGTGTTTGGTAGGGGACGCCGTATAAGATCCTACTGACCACGAGGGCCTGTACTAGCCTACATGTGTCTTCCTCCTTCATACCTATTCTTCTGTTGGAAATTCTTGCAATCATCCTGGTGATCTGTGCTGTGGTATTTGCTAGCTGTCTGATCGTGTGATCAATACGACGGTTGCTTTGGACCCACATGCCGAGGATCCAAACTTTCGATACTTCTGGAACCTTCGTTTCCCCTATGTAGATATCTATGGAGTTTTGCAGATCATACCCTTGTCTGTAGACTCTGAGCACCTCGGATTTTTCAGGGGAGCATGCAAGTCCACAGTGTCGGGCGTATGCGTTGACCGTGTCTGCCGCTCGCTGAAGACGCTCTTGTTTTTCGCCTAAGCATCCCCTTGTCACCCAGATTGTGATCTCATCTGCGTAGATGGCATGCCTGATTCCTTCAATTTCTTCGAGCGCCCTTGCTAAACCAATCATTGCAATATTAAAAAGCATAGGTGATAGCACAGAGCCTTGTGGTGTTCCTTTTTCTGGGGTGTTGAAGGTGTCAGTCCTGATGCCTCCTATTCCAATGGTAGCGGTTCGGTTAGTCAGAAAGGCTTTCACATAGTTGAATATTCTCTGCCCACAACCCAGTTTGCTGAGCCCCTCCAGCACAGCCCTGTGACTGACGTTGTCGAAGGCCGCTTGAAGATCGAGAGCGAGCAAGATGTTTTCTCCATAATTTGGAACGGAAGCAAGTACCTCCTCCTTGATCTGCAGGAGAACGTCCTGTGTCGATAGGTATTTTCGAAATCCAAACATAGTGTGCGGCATGAGTTCGTTGTCCTCAAGGTGGGTCTGCAACCTGTGATGCACAACTCTCTCGTACACTTTTCCCAAGCATGATGTTAAGGAAATGGGTCTAAGATTGTCCAGGTTTGGAGTCTTTCCGGACTTCGGAATCATTACTATTTCCGCATGTCTCCAGTCGTCCGGGAGGGTCCCCTGTTCCTAGTGTTTATTGATGAACTCCGTGAATCTTTTGATTGAATTGTCATCCAGATTCCTTATCATGGCATTGGCATGCCATCCCTCCCTGGTGTTGTGTTCTTTGTGGCGGACATCACAGCGTGTCTGACTTCTTCTATGGTAAGGGGTTCGTCCAGAGCGGGATTCGTTTCGCCCGTGTATGCCAAGCTGCTGTCGGCGTATGTTGCATTGCCGATGTAGCGCTGCTTGATGTTCTGTAGCATTTCCTCGTCAGTGCCTTGGAACTGGTGCGCGATCCTTTGGGTCGTCTTACGGGTTTCGGATTTTGTGGTGGTTGAGTCTATGAGAGCCCTTAGCAAGGCCCATGTCTTGGCCCAACCTAGAGTCCCCTGAAGTTCGTTGCACTTTTGGTTCCAGTCGCGCCTCGAGAGCTCCGTCGCATATTCTTCAGCTTGTCTGGTGACCTCAGCGATCTTACGCTTGAGCCGCCTATTATGCTTTTGCCCTTTCCACCTTTTTAGTAGGCCCCGTCTGGCGTCCCAAAGGTGTAAGAGATGTTTGTCCGCCTCGGGTGTGTTGGTAGTGAGGGCGACCTTTCGGGTTAATTTTCGCCAGTCTGTCTTGATTCTTGCGACCCAGCCTTCTATGTCGGTGATCTCAGCGTCTTCATGCTGTGCCCTGGATTTCCTATAGGCTTCCCAGTTTGTCAGTCTAGCCTGGCCATGTTATCGCCTGATCGGGAGGGTTTCTATATGGATGCGCAGGATGCAGTGGTCACTGCCTAGAGTTTCGCCGTCGTTTTCTCATCTTGCGTGCCTTACCCCTTTGACAAATGATAAGTCTGGGCACGAATCTCGGTTGATGCTGTTCCCCACTCGCGTGGGTTGGGTGTGGTCAGTGATGAGGGTGAGCCTTCTACGATCAGCTTCCCTGGCTAGATCCCTGCCTTTCGGTAGCAGGTAGCTGAAATTGGCTTTCCTCTGGCTTGGCGGGCTGTACACGTTAAGTAGGAAGGTGCTTTCTTGGCTTCTCTTTTGGGTAATGATTTCTATAAGGACGTGGTCAATGTCCGTTCCGTCGATGTCGTGTCTGATTGCGGTGACTGCTTTTGCAACCAGCGTGGCGACCTTGCTTTGCCCCTGCCCCTCGTAGACGGAGTACCCTGCGAGAGTGAGTGAGCAGCCGGTTTCCTGTAGGGCGATTATGTCTGGCGGAGAGGTGCAATTTGTGATGTGTTGTTTAAGAAGACCCTGCTTTCGGCGGATCCCACGGCAGTTCCACTGCCATATTTCAAGGGTTTCCAACTTGACCGAGCGTTTACGGTTGCTCGCCATACTGGGATGGCCTGTTATAGGGTTTTCCTCTGGATTTCATGGCTGTGAATTGTACTAGACGCTCTCTATCCTTGCGCGTCTCGTCTTGGATGTTGGAGATGAGGTTGCTAAGATTTGCCAGTGCATTGTTAACAGCAACCATGGCAGTTGTAAATTCCTGGCGCCCTATAGTTGTCGCCTGAGCTTCGTCTGTTTGCGGGTTAGTGCTGTTCTGCCTTGTTCTTTGGGCCTTTAGTTCGTCTATCAGATCGTTTAGTTTCTGACTCAGCTCGGCGTTTTCTGCCCTGAGCGTCTGAATTATTTGTCTTAGCTCTTGAACGTCCTCGTTAGCTTCCCCATTAGCGTTGTTACCTATCACTGTTTTCTGTGTGTTTGTGTTTTTTGGAGCAGTGGGAGAGGTGGGGAAAAGATGCTCTTTCCAGCTCACCCTGGTTGCTTCCTCCTTTTTTGGTGCGGTCTTCTTCTGCTCCTGCTTCTTTTTGGTTTCTGGATCCTCCCGGGTCCTGGACGCCGATCTCGACTTTGATCCTGATCTCGATGCCGATCTGGACTTGGATCTCGAACTGGAGTCCTCGCTGAACCAGCGTTTCCGGGCCCGGCCGCGTCCGCCGTTGTCTCCGCCGCCTGGTTCCTCTTTTTTTCTCGTCCGTGGTCTCGGTTTCCTGAGGCGTTCCTTGCACTCCTTTGCCCCCGTAGGATGCGCTTCCGTGCATAGCACACACCTGGGCTCGCAGGAGTGTCCGTCCTCGATCACTGGCTCGGTGCATTTAGAGCAGACGACAACGTCAGGTGTCGGGCATACGTCCGCCCTATGTCCGGCCTTTAAGCATGTATAACACACTTGCCGCGATGATCGATAGAGGTAGCAACGTATCTCGCCGCCGTAGTAATAGACGTAGCGCGGAACGATCTTTCCCTCGAAGGTAATGACCGCGCTTTGGGATTTGCCAAGCATTCTTGCATAAAGTATTTTGACTCCTTGGGTACGTACCCGGAGATGCGATAGTAGTTCAGTTGGCGTGGTCCCGGCGTCCACTCCATGAATGACACCTTTGCACGAATTGTCCGGCGCGGCCATGTAAGCTGTCACTGCATAGTTCTTTGCAGCAAAGCGTAGACTTGAAATACACTGCACAGCACTGGCAGTCTCCATGCTTGGCGTGCTGAGTATAGCGATGTTGGATCCGTTGTGCAGCCGTATAAGGAAGCTGCCTTCGTTGCAGATGTCTGGTTTTCCGCATGCTTTGGTTATAGCCCGGGCCATCTGATGCGTGCTCAGTTCGCTGATGTTGAGTCCATTCTTCGGTCTAAGGATGACTTTGAAGTCGTTTTTTGGCAAAGGAGGTAGCTTCTCTCGCCGAACGGGATTCCACTTGAGTTTGGGTTGGCTCAGCGCTGAATTGTCCGCCGCGTCTGTCCCGGCCTCTGGAACGGCAATCAGTCTCGAGTTCTGGTATTTGGCAGTGAACCGTCCCCCGTTGTCGATTGTTCTCTTCTGCGAGAGGTCCGTAGCGTTGTCGGTAGCGTGGTCGGTAGCGTTGTCGGTAGCGTTGTTGGTAGCGTTGTCGTCGCTGTGAAGATTCTCTTCGAGCGGTGTCGTGGCTCCAGCCGACGCCGCCGCGTCAGCGTCCGCCATCCTCACGGGTGCGGCGTGAGCTGTAGCAGCGTTCCTTCGGGCCGCCGGCCCGACGCCGCCTAGGCTTAGTGCGGCGTTCTCTGCCTTGGATTTTCCGACGGGCAGAAAATGGCGAAATCTGTACTCACGGATGTAAAGCGGGTATCCGCGGATTCCGCTTGATCAGTAGAAAGCGATGGAGTACTCCATTTTCTACTGCGTTGATGTTTGCCGGGTGTAAGGAGGCGTCGAGGCAGGAGCACTTGCGAAGGGCGTTCTCTCCGTCTGGCCCCCTAGCGGCCGAGTAGCTCTCTCTTAGTGAGACTCCAGTGTTCTAAGACGTTCTCTTTTTCTGAGAGGCCCTCTCAGTTGGTGTTTACTTGTACATAGCGTAAATGCTTGTATTTACGTTATGTAAATACAAGACTGCGACCCAGACTACGACTTTGCTCGTCCCTTCTCAGGCCCCACCACGGATATCTGAATCGCAACAACCTGCAGCCGAGGATTTCATGATTGCACATCCCATGAAGAAACGTGCGGGGTATGGTGCTTTAATGGGCCGCTGGAGGCGCTGGCATTGAGGCACGCATGAGGTGCATTCCGGGGAACATTCACACTTGCGAGTCGCGGGCGTCTAGTGACCGATTTTGGTGAATTAGTTACGATTCCAGAGAACTCGTGTCCAACTCTCTTGGATAAAAAATTTGAAAATCGGAAAACTGAAAGATACTGGTACGTAAATTTCGATGGTAATAGTACATTCTTCCGATATGTACCAAAATATTTCTTTTATAGCATTTCCATCGCTCGCATCTAGCAGATAAAGGTGCGCTAAAGAGGATTCTGAGTTTGCCTTTTTACCGCGGGAACTTCAGGAGCGCTAGCCGAACTTGCTACGAACAATTCTATGTATTGTACACGAAATCAAGAAATGTGGAAAGTTGATGTATGCCGCACAAATTACAGGAAACAAATATTGAAATGTCGTCTGTCAGCTATCCTGAACGAACGGTCCGGTGAAGATAACTGAGATGTGTTCAACAAATCGTTCAGATATCTACGCAGTACGTTTCTATAAACTAGGAAATGTACCTGGCAATATAGTGAGTTGCTTTGTTTTGTTTGTGAAATAAGCACAGTTACATTGATGTGTGTTATTTTGTTCTCGTTTTTTCTTCACCTCACTTCCTTGCCGTTCATTTTTCATTCTTAGCCACTTCTGTACACTACATTTTTTCGTGATCAGGAAACCACAATTTTGTTTGCCTTTAGTTATCTGCATTTTTCGTTTCTTTTTTACGCCTTTCCGGCTTGTGGGCACCTGCGTTTTCTGCTAATTCACGGCCTGTATTCCATACATTGTGCGCTTTCCACTGTATGCCTTGTAAGAGGCACGGACCTCGTCAAGCCACCTTTGGCGTTTTGTCCGTGCCCCTAAGCATCTCAGAATCTTTGAATAAACCGATTTGATGATTTGATTTGAACTCCATCTGCACGCTCCAAGCAATCTCACAAACTTCGAATGGTTGTCCTGTGCGACCGATTTCCCTATTAAATCATATTACACGTCCCGTCTCCCGCCTTTTTTTTTTTAACTCACCTCCAAGAGTAGGAGGAGTCAACCAAAGCGTGGAGTGCATTTCAGCCAGTCTCGTGGCGGCTTGCCGCTCTGCCATCGGCGGAGTGGTACGTGAAGCAAAGATTCCAGGCATATTTTTATTTCCGTTGGCCTAATTTGCGGCAAGGTTTTCTGCGACTGAAGCTATTTACTCAGGTAAACCTAAAAACAAAATAAAAGCGACAGCAAAGCCGCCACGCGACTGACTGAATGGCACTCCACGCGTTGGGTGATTCCTCCTTAAAAAAAAAAAGCGGGAACCGAGACGTTTAAATCGTTTTAAAATAGAGAAATCGGCCGATCAGGACAATAATTCGGAATTTCTAAGAATGCTTGGAGCGTGCAGATCGACTTCCCGTGAGCTCAGAATGCTCTTTAGTGCACATTTAAGACTTCCATAGAAAAGCAATGGAAACGCTTTTGACGATAGCAACAACTTTAATAGCAAAACAATGCAAGGCTGCCGACGGGAGGACTGCGGCATATTCATCATCATAATCATCATCATCAGTGACTTTATTTCCACAGTGTGGGGCCAACACCCCTGCTATAGACGGCAGCCAGGATCTCTTCGGCGCTGGCGGCGTATTCGGCCAGAGGGATGATTCTTTGTTGGAGTCGGAGCTGAGTACGCAGGTCTCCCACTGGTCCTTAGACTTTATTGATAGTGCCCCAGGGGGAGTCCGGGGGCATTCCCATATTACATGGTCGAGCGTGGCCCTAGCTTTGCATGTTTTACATTTTTTTCTGAGAATTGTTCATATGGCGCTCCACATAGCCTGACTGGGGAATTTGTTTGTTTGTGGAATATCGAATGTTATAGTGAAAACGTTTTTGCCCAGAATTGTTGGGCATAAGGAAAGATGGTAACTAGCGTGGTAGCTGCATGGCGAACTATGCGATGCCGCTATGTACAGCATGACGAACTCTGGTACTGCACTAAGGCACTATGGTACTGCACTATGGTACTATGGAACTGCTCTGTGGTGCTGCACTATGGTACGGCGCTATGCTACTGCAACTATGGTACTGCACAGCGAACTATGTGATGCCGCTATGTACTGCACTATGGTACTATGGTACTGCACTATGGTACTATGGAGCTACACTGTGGTAGTGCACTATGGTACGGCGCTATGGTACTGCAACTATGGTACTGCACAACGAACTATATGAAGCCGCTCGAAAGAGCACTGACATATGGGGTATTGTGGCCTTTCAGAACACGTGTGGTATTTCAGCTGAGCGTTTTAGAGTTACATACTTGTTAGGTGAATTCAGCCATCATCAATTAAAAAAAAGATTTTACGTGAAAAAAAAAACAGCGGCATTTGCACTGTTTATTTGCGTTTTGCTCGATATATGTGTAGCGAGAGCTGACCGCGCGCTGTCAGAATGTCAGGAGCGACCGTGTAGTGAAATTTTTAGGCATGTTGACGACTTCCTGTAGTCCTTTCACAACTAACGGAACTTAACATAACATTCTTTTTGCTGTCAACATATTCTCGGAGTTTTTCTCCGCTTCCTACTCCTTGGAATTTAGATATGAACTTCAACAACAAAATTCCATTTTTTAGATTTATCATTGTTTCTACACATGACAAGCTGCATTTGTCGAGCATATATGTCACTTTGAGTCAAGGAACTTTTGTAGTTTCACTCTTCACATTGCAAACTTTTCAAACGTGGATTTTTTTTTTGTATTCTAGAGCCGCCCGTCTTGAAGGGGCTCTGAAAGGGGCTCTTAATAAAGGTGCGGTACTCCTCGGATGTTAAACGACACCGCTTCACGAATATCCTCTATCAAGAATTTTCGTAATGCGTTTTGTTGAAGCTGAATTACCTACCTGTAGTAGGCAAAATTTGAATGTCAACGTCTTCACGGCTTTACCTCTCCTCTCGTCATTTTCTGCCCCACCTCCTGGGCAGAGCTCGAGGCAGGTAATCGGCCATGCGTCTTCAAACAATACCTGGAGATTTTTATACAAGGAGCATCGAATATTATCATTTGAATCAATGCTTAATTACAAATTATGTGTATTGGTAAATATTATTACTAATACTAACACTCCTCTACCACTAATTTTTTTTCTTATTACCGTACCGTTACACAAGACATGCCTTAAATGGAAATTTCAATTTGCCTGCCTGTCGCAATATATGCCGGGAACGCTTAGTTCTATTTTTCGGCGCAAAAGTCTGGAATACAGTGCCTATTAATGCGAAGCTTTCAAATAACTTTAAGCTGTGCTGTAAGTTTTTCTTTATTAACAACCTCCACCTTTTTTTAACGGTATTGTTAAACTTTATGAACTTTTCTTTCTTGTTCCGTATCACTCTGCTTTTTTTAAAGTGTTACTTCAAGTGTGCATTTTGTTCCAAACCATTGTTTATTAGTGTTTGTGTTTATTTCTTCTATTTTTTAAACTTTTGTTCATTACGACTGTCTGGTGTATTTTATATTATTTTGTACTGGACCGTTTCAGTAGCCGCACGGCTATCGGTTCAAATATTTTTTATGTAATGCCTTTTAACTTGACAAAAAATTTTTTTTTTACTTTGAACTGCCAGAGCTACGCGGCTTAATGGCCGCGGCCATGGTAGCCGCCTGACGTCAGAAAGAATCTAACCAATAGTCACCTCTCTACTTGTATACGCAGGTGCGAGTGACAGAGGAGGGTGCCAGCACAAAAAAGTCGTCGGAAAGGGCTCGCCAACTTTCGCGCGTGATTGTGGGTTCTGTGCTGCGTGTAGAACTGTATTATTTGGCCAAGCTTTCATGACAACACAATGCAGTGATTGAGCTATTTGATGCGCTCTCCTCGGAAGGTGTTTCAGAGCCCATCTAAATCCTGTTCCCACAGAGATTAATCGAGTTTTGACCTCCAAATAGAACTTCTCAAGGATGCTGATTTTGCAGTGTGGGTGCTCGCAGCAGTAGCAGAATGCCTGCTTAAAAAACAATTCTTAGAGAAGAGAGGAAACCCATTGTCACCGCTGTCATCAAAGAAAGGCAGAAAAAATTGGCGGGACCACTTAAGTGCCGCCTTAAAGGTATGATGTGATAGGGTAATGGGCAAATTATCATGTATGCAAAAGGTCACCCTATATACTTTACATTCATAGATCTCTGGCAGTCCGGTTACTGCTCCTGGCGCAGTGGTGCAGCGGTTAAGCGATGCACCACTGCCGTGCAGGATGGCAGGTGCTGCCACCGGTGGGCCTTGTTGAGGCACAAGTTGCTCTTCCCGAGCTACCAGTCATTAATTTAACTGTCACCTTCCAGGGTGGGCAGTTTGCTCACGGTCCGGTGGGCAGGTTGCGATGACGCCGCAAGGTCACATGACCTAGGTGGCCCACTTACACACTAGGTTGCTCTCTGGGCACCACCTGCGAGAGTCGTGCTCGTGATCTTTCGCTCACAACGCCGACAACAGATTTTATGGACAACGGGGCCTTTAACGCTGCCACGTTAACACTGACAGACGATTACGACGGTCGGTAATGCGAAATTTGAATGCCGCTCAGAAGGGTGGCTAGCAGAGTAACACGCCACCTGACAACCGTGGCAGGTAGTAGCAGAGCGAAAAGCCTCCTGCCACGTCAAAAGCGGAGGAATGGACAACCGGAAGGTGACTCCCACAGGAAGATCCGGGAAGGTGGATAACAGCGTGACACGGCACCTGGCAGGTGGCGTGTTACCTGGCGTGTCACCTGGCAGGTCACATACCACCTGACAGGAGGCATGTCACGTCGACGACTACGATGCGGGATCCACGGATGGGCGTCTAAGAGTTGCACTTTAAAAGAGACTGGATGTGTTGACATAAGTTCGTTGAGTGCGTAGCGGGCGTGCTATGTGAAGCCCCTCTGAGATATCTGTATGTTTATACAAAGTTTCAATCAGGAAGGGAGTGAAACAAGTTTCGTCCTACGAAACGGAACGACCACAGAAATGCCCAATACACAAGAGTTTATTTGCACTATATACATTACTGCAACGAATTCGCTGCCATCAGCATGCGGCTTCCCGTCCGGGCATCTCCGATCCCTGTCTTCTGCGCAGGCGAGAGACGCAATGTTGTGAAAATGGTTTATTTTGCCCATCATACCCTTTAGTTAAACATACCATGCCTCACCGCATTCAAAAAGTACGAGGTAGCGGATGAGATCTGTTCTTTAGTGCAGCAATGTCCAACGCGTACATTGTTCATTGGGTCTTCGCGACTTGGACCCAGCAAATCCACGTTATGTTGCCGTGAATGGGGCAGTGGTGAAATGGAAGTGAAAACGTTGGAGGACCCCTACGCTGAGCTTATGAGTGTTGTGTTGGGTTTTATGGCACATAGGCGGCTAAGGGTAGACCTTATGAGTTGAGGCGATAGCGTACGCCATTTGGTGCGTCATCTGATGCTGATGCGACTGTTTAGAATTTTTTCAATTAATTAACTGATCACATAGACACTCTAAATTTTGTTAATTAGCATCATCAAGAATTGGTTTTTTATTCTCAACATTTTGACGCCTTTGAACCCCGCTTTCTCCTAATTTTTCATTTATTTAAATAAATTAATTACAACGTTTACAATAATTCATCATCACGTATCTGTCGTAAACCAATGAATCATCACTCAATAGAACCGCAAATTACCACGACACTATTTTTTTCTTACGCTGCCCACGATTATTTTCGACCCAAAGCGGTGACTATTACTACGCCGACGGCTTTTTGACCACACGAGCTGTATACGCTGTCGCGTAAGAACGTTCACTCAAGGCGCGTTTATGCGGTTTTGGAGTGCTTAAAAAATGCAACACTCACGCATCAACCTCATAGAGTTGGCCATTCTTGCGTGCACTGGTAAAGCGCCTAGCGCAAACAGCGCTACGTCATTCTTCTAGTTCCATTTAGGCACTGTTGGGATGGGTGTAGCTTCGCGGTGCCTTCTCGGAAACGTTGGTACGACAGAGACTTGTATGTCGCGCGTTTCACCGCGAACACTACACAGCTTCAATTTCGACGCCAGTGCGGGTCAAGGGACGCCGCACCCACCACAACCCTCAGACGTCGCGTAGGCGCCCGTACGGGATGCCCGACGCCGGAGTCGAAAACAGGCTATGCATTTGTCCCAGCACCACACCACCACTCGCCGCGTTGCTCGCATGCGCTGGTGTGGCAAAGACCGTGGTGCTGCTACCGCTGCCGCTACTCGGCGGAGGTGGAGAATAGGGATGTAGCTCCGGCGGGGAGGGCACGCTGGAGCATTCTACAGCTGAAGGCGGCGCCTGTTCAATGCTCCACAAAGCACAGCACATACGACACATGAGGCGCAGGACCATCGCGAACACCACCACAGCAACGCTACCTCCGCCGACAGCCGCCGCTGTTTTTCTGTAGTGACTGCCGCCTCGCCAGCTGGCCGAAGAGCTGAAGACCAAGTCAGCGCTGAACGGCTGGCAGCGTTTCCTATCCATCTTGTTCTGTGTCATCTCCCCCATGCCGCGTCCGGCGTAAAAATAGCGCGCGTCGGCTTTTGAATCAAACTTCACACAGCTGCACTCCACCCGGGGAGCGTATTCGGCGCATTGCGAGACCTCCTCCCGCGTGGGGTAGTTCCAAGGCTCGGGAGCTGCGCGGAACCGGCAGTCGAAGGAGGCGTTCCCGATGACACCGCCAGAGTAACGCTGACACCCGTTCCACACTTCGGGGTAGTCCTTGAACAGTGCGTAGCGATACAGGAGTATGCAGTCACCGCTGTCAGTTCGCACGCCGTAGCTGGACACTGTCAGGAAGGTGGCGCACTGGCGCCTGTCACGAATCAGAGGCAGTTGTTGGTCGTAGATGGCTTCGTATGTCTGCGGACATTTGTAGAAGCTGACGGGGCCGCGAATGAGCACTCGGTCGTAGTCGGTCGGCGCCACAAAGTACGTCACACCGTTCCGGCCACTAACCCTGTAACACGAAAAGTCGATCGTCTGCTCGCTGTTCACACAGAACGTGTAGCTATAGTTTCGTCCGATAAACGATGCCAGGACGTCTGTGTTCGACAAGAGTGCGTATCGTCCACGCTGGACGATGACGAAGTCGTGCGGATGGCGACACGACGACAGCGGCAGCTTCTCGGCGTTGCCAAACATGGCCTTAGAGTCCGGAGTTTTGCCGAGTTCAGTTTCCGAGGAGTTGGCGCCGGCGTGTACCAGAGCGGCGCAGATGGAAGTGCTGCGGACCCAGTATAAGCCGAGCTTAGCCGCATCTGAGCCGCTTATGGTTGCATTTGTGCTCGGCGGAAGCAGCAGTAGCATAGAGGCCAACGACAGGACAGGTGAAAGCATGGCTCGAGGGCTCATTTTCGGGTTGGGCGATAAATTCCACCAGGGTCCCCTTGTACTTCGTGGACCGCGTGCACCAGGCCTTGCCGGATGACCAGACTGTACAGAGGAGAGAAAAAGAAGATGCATGACGTAATAGTACCACGTGCAGGATGGTTGCATTAGCGGTGTTAGGCAACCGAGCAATGCGGGGTGGTAATTTCGTGTCCAACCTTCTTGGAGAAAAGTTTTGAATATTGAAAAACTGTAAGGTACCGGTATAGAAATGTTGAAGGTAATTGTGGATTCTTCCGATATGTAGCAAAATCTTTGTTTTATATTGTTTCTATCGCTCGCATCGAGAACTAAAGACTGCCACAGAAAACCAATGGGGAACGCTTTTGACGATTGCAAAAACGTTAATAGCAAAACAAAAATTCAAGTCTGCAGACGGGAGATCTGCGGATATATTGACTGTGGTGGCACCCCACGGCGGATGAGGCCTCACCCTAAGAAAAGCTCGATCGCAGCGCCACTAGTTCGCGCATGCGCCACACCAGCTTCTTCACGAGCGGAGCTGCGACACCACGACTGGTGAAACTCACCTTGGTCGAAGAATGTCCTTAATGGCGAAGTTTACGTCAGGCGAGATGTGCAGTCAGGAGCGCAACCTCCCACTGGCCTTCGTTTGTCGTTGACCTCGCCCGTTTCCTTCTATATCACCGCGCGAGGGGGCGCACCGCCTCGGCTGAAAGCAGCACGCGCGTTACCGCGCCAGCGTCTTACATGTGGCTCTCGGTCGAGACGATAGGTTAAGATAAATAAAAAGTGCGCGGAAGCCCAGCCGTAAATGCGCCGGCGGGAAGAAAGAAAAAGAAGAAAGAAGCCATGGAGAGGCGCGGATGCGGTTTGCCCGGATCTGACGTAGAGCAAACGTCTTGCCTGCTTAAAACGGAGGAGGGAATATTGGAGGAAGGCAAGGACTTGCTCTGTGGAGAGAAGGAACTGTAGTTTGCGAAGATGCTTTACTCGAACGGGTGTGGAAAACCGGCTCGGAGAGAATACGGCAGAGAAATGCGTGCGACCCTTTACAAGTAACGTTTGTGACCGCCGCTCGGGGTCGCGGCCTTGAAATCTTCAAAATGGGCCGGAAAACTGTCTCGAAAACTTTTGTATCCGCTTGTGTGCCTCGTTTTGTATGAAGTCCCGAAGTTTACTTTTTGAAATTGACAGGCAGGTACTCTTAAAAAAAATTTTCGTGAATCGCGGCGGCTAGGTATTGCGTGGAAACATTCGAACAATGGGCGTTTTTCTCCGTTACGTTTTTCTGCCTTGATTCTCACCTTTAGTAGTAGATTAATTCACGTCTGTTTTATCTATTTTGGCCCGTGTTTGATTCACTGCACTTGTAGAATTATCTAAGGTGCAGGTGAAGGCAGTCTTTGTTTTGCAAATTTAAAAATTCTAAATTTATTGCATGAAGTTTTTTTTTCTCACCTCAGATAGGTCAGCGAACGCTGCGTAGCAAAGAATTCAAAGCAAAATATGCGCCCCGCGGAAAAAAAAAATCTAAGCATGTGTTGGCGTACGGCACACCTACAGGAAAGCAATATTCTCTAATCATCCTTCCGGTATATTTTTCAAACTTTAAAGCTTTTTCACAGGGTTCAGAGGAGAAATATGCAAGAAACCAATTATCAGGAGATATGTGACTGGAATTTTGTGGGAGTAGTCATAAAGTTATTTATAATATTAAGACATTTCAGGCAAATACACACAGTCGCCAAACGTGTTGATGAACGCCCACGATAGGATCCCCTATTGACGAGTGAACAGCACGTGGAGGGACTCGTTCAACGTGTCGCGCGAAATGGTCGGTTCACTCGTGATGGTCGGTTCACTCGAAATGGTCGGTTCACTCGGTTCACGCCCCACAGAGCGTGCGATGCTTTTGAGGGAGCACTGTTAGGTTAGGCGCCGGCGGGTGGTTTCCCCCTTCCTCAGAGAGCAGCCGTTGCAAACTAAATATCATAACCCCAGTGCGGGGAGTCGCAAGGGGCCAGGACAAGGTCGGCGCCTAGCGCCCATTGGAGGCTGGCCGGGGCTTTGGGGCCAACGAATTGTGATTCCTTGAACGGCGCGGTTGCACGGTGTAGCAGGCGGCGTCGAGGTCTCCCACGGTTGCAAGGGCCAAGTTATGTATTTATTTTTTGCCACAAAAAACAAATTTGTGCTCGAGGGCGGTCGCGTTTAAAGTCGGCGGCTTGAAACCAAAGCCGGCGCACGACGCTTCAACGGCTTCCGCTATATCCAACGGGTTCACTGGATCTGGCTCTCTCGCCAACTTGCATGCACCTTCAGATATGTACTGTGAATGGATTAAAATAGCCGAGCTCGAAGAGAACAGCTCCGCCCAACTGCCGCAGTTATTGAATATAACGCGCACCTCGCCGCGGAGCCAAATCAGTCTGGCCGGGCCGGCGGCGGCTGGCGCACTCGGCGCGAAATAGATACATGCTCCAATCTCCCCGCCAGTGCGGTCAGAGTGTGCCGAAGCCGCCGAACGCGTCGGCGGTCAAGCGCAGTTGGAGTATAGAGGGTCTCGCTTTGACCGACGTAACTTCGCTGTGCAGGGCACACGCGCGCGCGCCTCGCCGCGGCATAAACGCGCCTTAAAAGAGCATGCGCTCAACCGCTAACCAACGTATTCAGGGGCGGCATCCATGGGAGCCACCGAAACCCCCCGCCCACTCACTGAATAAACGAAAGGAAGTTCGGTGCCGAGGTTCGGAATCGAACCAGGGCCTTCGGCGTTAGAGGCGGAAGCGCTACCGCTCCGCCACGACAGCTCAAGTTGCAGTCGTCAATAAAGGCGCATCTAGTGAATGCACTCTTCTGATGCAGAAATCTCCGCGCTTTCGCTAGGTATATCCTGACCTAACAGAGCTAGGCTATCAGCAATTTTTCTTAACTGCCTTGTGCCTTGTCTCCCGTCCCTAATAAACGATTTCCGTTAAGTAGTTTGAAGTTGACTGGCACAGCCGGGAATGTTTCGCCGGGCAAGCGTGCGAATACACAAGTGCTGCCTTGTACGATCATCGACCATCGTGCCATCATAGCTTTTCATCGATCGTGGCGATCATCTGACAAGCTTTAACAGGCTCCTTCAAAGATTTCCAGTGAAACAGCGCAACGGCACAAGGCCAGAGGACAAGAAAGGACGATACACAGCGCTGACTAACAACAGAATGTTTATTCAGTGAGCCATGCTTATAAAGGCGCCAGAGACACTGAAAAAACAAAAAAACACACACAGAACCGTGGCAGATATACCTCCAACCAGGCGCGTATTTGATAACACAAGGCTAACACGTGTGCAAAAATTCATGTTCTTTCTGCAAGATAGCGACAGAAGGGGTGCTTACGCACCTCTGACCCAGCTTCAAGATCTCAGACGCTTCGATAACTTCTCTAGTCAGCTGATCTTTGTGTCTATCAACAATTCTGCTTTTGTCATACAGAGGCTGGCACGAACAATCATGACAGTGAACACCAATGTGGCGGGCAGCGTTCTTGACATCATTTTTGTGCTCCCTCAGCCTATCGTTCAAACAACGACCAGTTTGTCCGACATATGAACCACCACAACTCAAAGGAATCGAATAAACCAGATTCTCTACGCACTTCACAAATTTTACCTCATGCTTTTTTGTGCAGATGGGTTCACCTTCATTTGACTTTTTGGGGCCATTTACACGCGCGCACAGACTTCTCAATTTCACAGGAGCTGAAAACACAACATCTACTCCGGCTCTCTTACCTATTCTTTTCAAATTATGCTATACAACATGAATGTAGGGTATCACAGACACATTTTTTCTTCTGGTACTATGGTCGACAGCGGCGGAAAGTTTTAACTTTTTCAGCATCCCCTCCGCTACGGCTGCTAAGACGTTGAGGGGGTATCCTGCAGTAACGAGCCTCTGAACCTGATAATAAAAACTATTGGCAGTCCTGTGGGTGCAAGATTTTTTCATGGCTTTACTGAAGCAAGACGCTATAATGCCCCTTTTTACGAGCTTCGAATGAGAGGAACTGTACGGAAGCAACGGCTTTTTGCTCCTAGGTTCAAAAGACCAGCACATATGTGCAACAGTGAAGTACAGGGTCAAGTCAAGAAATTTTATGCAGTCATCAACAGGTACTTCGCGTGTCACTTCAAGAGGCGCGAGGACTTCAGAAAAAACTGAAAGAGTGGCATTAACTTCTTGATCAAAATTCTCCGTATCGGATTTTATCAGAATCAGGTAGCCATCTACAAAACGGAAAACTTTTTCAGCATTTGAGCTAATGAGACGATTTTCAAGGGTCCTGTCTAGCATGGCTAAGTAAAAATCGCTGAGCAATGGAGCAATGCACGCTCCTATGCATATTCCTTTCTTTTGAATAAAAACACGCCCACCAAATTCAGCGTAAGTGGACTCAAGGTATGTTTGTAAGAGGGCCAAGAAGTTTTGTACGGAGATGCCGGAGGCATTCTGAAAAGCAACAGCTCCGTACCTGTCAAATACTTCATTCATGCACTCTAGAAGTTCTTCATGTGGGATAGAATAATACAAGTCTTTGACGTCAATTGAGAAGGCACGCAGCCGTTTGTCCTGGTTATTCTTCAAAAAGTCAATTACATCGTCCGATTTTTTCACCTGATAAGGGTCGTCAATAGTTAAGAGAGCTAAGTTCTTTTGTAAAAACTTTTCCAAACACTTTTGCCACGCGCCATTCTCCGAAATAATTACACGTAAAGGCATACCTAATTTATGAGTTTTTGCTGTAAAAAACATGCTCAGGCTCATTTTTTTGCACTTATCTATCGAGGAGCACAGGGCTTCTAAATTGAGCTTCTTGCACAATTTTTTTGCCTTCGTTTTGGCTTTTACAAGGCAGGCAGTACCGCGCTCATTAAAAACCGAGTGAACCGCATCCCTCGCTTTTTGATTAAAACAATCCTTGGGGAATACCGCAAAACCCCCTTCCTTATCCGCGGTTAACAAAACCAAAGAATGATTCCGAAGGTAACTGACAGTCTTGGTAATCGGGAGGTTTTTTGGTCGAGGCCTTGGCCGCAACACCACGTCCACCCCGTCCGAAAGGCATCTGCTAGCCTCCGGTTCCTTTGCTTGTCGGGAAACCCGTCTTACCATTGCCAGTTGCTCGGAAGGCTTCATCTTTGGCTCAACCGCGACCTTTGGGCCAAGACGTAGGACGCGCTGCACGTCCTCCTGAAGAGGAACACCTTCTGGGTTATGGACTTCGTTGAGCGTCACTGTCGGTTTCTTGGGAAGGCACACCAGATGTAGCGAAAGCTGCTGTTGCCACAAGAACTCTGTTGTGCTGCTGATGAGGCGACTAACACCATGCCACTGGGTCTTCCAACTACCTGGCGGGTTGGAACATTGCAGAAGCAGCATCAGGTGGTCCTTGCAAAGCCTCACTTGTCGTTGCCATTCTGCTCTCAGGAACTTGTACATTCTTATACCATGGCTAACAGAAGGCAGAAAGCTCCCAAACAGTGCCAGCACTTTAGCAGGGAGAAGACGCTTTCGAATGCAAAAACCTAGCATTCGTGATTTGCACGACGCATTGGCGATGACAGGAATGAAACGTGACGGTTCATAGAGACAAGACGAGGAAATAGAGCCCCTTGAACGAGAAACGAAACTGTACAACAATAACTGATGGGCACGTTGGTCTGACATGATTTCCAGTGAAACAGCGCAACGGCACAAGGCCAGAGGACAAGAAAGGACGATGCACAGCGCTGACTAACAACCGAATGTTTATTCAGTGAGCCATGCTTATAAAGGCGCCAGGGACACTGAAAAAACAGAAAAAAACACACACAGAACCGTGACAGATATCCCTCCAACCAGGCACGTATTTGATAACACAAGGCTAACACGTGTGCAAAAATGAAGGTGAACCCATCTGCACAAAAAAGCATGAGGTAAAATTTGTGAAGTGCGTAGAGAATCTGGTTTATTCGATCCCATTGAGTTGTGGTGGTTCATATGTTGGACAAACTGGTCGTTGTTTGAACGATAGGCTGAGGGAGCACAAAAATGATGTCAAGAACGCTGCCCGCCACATTGGTGTTCACTGTCGTGATTGTACGTGCCAGCCTCTGTATGACAAAAGCAGAATTGTTGATAGACACAAAGATCAGCTGACTAGAGAAGTTATCGAAGCGTCTGAGATCTTGAAGCTGGGTCAGAGGTGCGTAAGCACCCCTTCTGTCGCTATCTTGCAGAAAGAACATGAATTTTTGCACACGTGTTAGCCTTGTGTTATCAAATACGTGCCTGGTTGGAGGGATATCTGTCACGGTTCTGTGTGTTTTTTCTGTTTTTTCAGTGTCCCTGGCGCCTTTATAAACATGGCTCACTGAATAAACATTCTGTTGTTAGTCAGCGCTGTGTATTGTCCTTTCTTTTCCTCTGGCCTTGTGCCGTTGCGCTGTTTCACTGGAAATCATGTCAGACCAACGTGCCCATCAGTTATTGTCCTTCAAAGGTTAACTAGCACTTGTAGCGGCACTTGGAGTTCCTCTGCTTTGGCTCAACCGCGACCTT
This sequence comes from Amblyomma americanum, assembly GCF_052857255.1. Classification (NCBI taxonomy): domain Eukaryota; kingdom Metazoa; phylum Arthropoda; class Arachnida; order Ixodida; family Ixodidae; genus Amblyomma; species Amblyomma americanum. Next base: position 66,294,620 of record NC_135504.1, read on the forward strand.
TGGGCCAAGACGTAGGACGCGCTGCACGTCCTCCTGAAGAGGAACACCTTCTGGGTTATGGACTTCGTTGAGCGTCACTGTCGGTTTCTTGGGAAGGCACCCTAGCAGTAGCGAAAGCTGCTGTTGCCACAAGAACTCTGTTGTGCTGCTGATGAGGCGACTAACACCATGCCACTGGGTCTTCCAACTACCTGGCGGGTTGGAACATTGCAGAAGCAGCATCAGGTGGTCCTTGCAAAGCCTCACTTGTCGTTGCCATTCTGCTCTCAGGAACTTGTACATTCTTATACCATGGCTAACAGAGGGCAGAAAGCTCCCAAACAGTGCCAGCACTTCAGCAGGGAGAAGACGCTTTCGAATGCAAAAACCTAGCATTCGTGATTTGCACGACGCGTTGGCGATGACAGGAATGAAACGTGACGGTTCATAGAGACAAGACGAGGAAATAGAGCCCCTTGTACGAGAAACGAAACTGTAGAACAATAACTGATGGGCACGTTGGTCTGACATGATTTCCAGTGAAACAGCGCAACGGCACAAGGCCAGAGGACAAGAAAGGACGATGCACAGCGCTGACTAACAACCGAATGTTTATTCAGTGAGCCATGCTTATAAAGGCGCCAGGGACACTGAAAAAACAGAAAAAAACACACACAGAACCGTGACAGATATCCCTGCAACCAGGCACGTATTTGATAACACAAGGCTAACACGTGTGCAAAAATGAAGGTGAACCCATCTGCACAAAAAAGCATGAGGTAAAATTTGTGAAGTGCGTAGAGAATCTGGTTTATTCGATCACATTGAGTTGTGGTGGTTCATATGTTGGACAAACTGGTCGTTGTTTGAAAGATAGGCTGAGGGAGCACAAAAATGATGTCAAGAACGCTGCCCGCCACATTGGTGTTCACTGTCGTGATTGTACGTGCCAGCCTCTGTATGACAAAAGCAGAATTGTTGATAGACACAAAGATCAGCTGACTAGAGAAGTTATCGAAGCGTCTGAGATCTTGAAGCTGGGTCAGAGGTGCGTAAGCACCCCTTCTGTCGCTATCTTGCAGAAAGAACATGAATTTTTGCACACGTGTTAGCCTTGTGTTATCAAATACGTGCCTGGTTGGAGGGATATCTGTCACGGTTCTGTGTGTTTTTTCTGTTTTTTCAGTGTCCCTGGCGCCTTTATAAACATGGCTCACTGAATAAACATTCTGTTGTTAGTCAGCGCTGTGTATTGTCCTTTCTTTTCCTCTGGCCTTGTGCCGTTGCGCTGTTTCACTGGAAATCATGTCAGACCAACGTGCCCATCAGTTATTGTCCTTCAAAGGTTAACTAGCACTTGTAGCGGCACTTGGAGTTCCTCTGCTGTTCGGCGCTTGTAAATCGAAGCGCGTCAAAAACAAAACCACGGGGCACGCAAAGCTCATAGACGCGAAGCGCCATAAATAATCGAAACTCTCCTGGCCGCCTGTGGCGCCGCCAAACATCCGTTTTCTTTGCTTCCAACATTCAGGTTGTCTTTTGCCTGCCTTACTTGTGTGATAAAAGTGCACTATTGGTTTTAAAACAAAACTTGCTTCAATATTGATCTGCGCAACCTACCTTTGTCAGCCTCAGATATTCGCGTAACCAAGTGGGATGGAAAATTCCTCCAAGGTGGCGTCTCTTGTCCTATGGCGTCACCACGCTTGTACTTGCGAGATTGGCCGGTGGTGGCGATACCTCTATTTTGGTTCTTGCTATTTTCTACCTTACAAGAGCTTTATTTTCAGTGAGAGCGGCGTTTTTGTGATCAAGAGCTGGTATTCTATCGATACAAGCCAACTTCAATTTCTCCTCTAAGAGGAGCGCCGGTTTTGTTGACCACGGCCGGGCTCGAGTAGCGGCGGCGGCGCGGGCGGTACTAGTTCCCGTCCTGACAAGCAGATGGCGCCACTGGGCTGGGCGTTTCGTTGCGAGTCCATTCGCATACGCTGAACTAAAAATGGGAATGTGCCTGCGTTTACGTACTGAAGCGTGTGTACGGTTATGGTACACAGACATATCGATTTATGCTCTTTTCTAACCACATCTGTGTACGCCGAGAGCGGTGTCGTGGCGGCCGGGAAGTGTGTGCAAAAGCGAGAAACAGCAGCGGCGCGGCGGTTCCGCCTCGGCCGGGCGTCAATAGATGTGAACAGGTCCTCGTTTTCCCGGCTAGCGAATCCGCTTCGCTCACTGAATTTTTGGACAAGTATGAACGCGCCAAGGCAGAAAGAAAGGACGTGCGTCGCAACAACCGCGTCGTCTGAAGCGGTGACGACGATTTAGCAGCAGATACCCCCGATGGCAAGGAGCCCTCGCTACAGCTAGAGCTCCCAGATCCCAGCCCCGTAAGGCCAGGAAGCCACCCCCACCATGCTCTTCAGAATGTACTTCGGGACATTTATAGAGTAGACAGTGAGAGTTACCTTTTGCTTCCTCATTTTACGTTTAGGAGGCGTGATCATCAAATGAAAATATCGAAATTAGTTGCTGGGCCAATGCTTTTTATTTTACATTTTTTACATACACCATCAGCGAATGGAAGGAACTACCACGAAAAATTACTGAACACCAGAGTGAAATGCTGTTCCGGCCTGGGTTGTCGGATGGCCCCGCCGTTGTGGCTCAATGGTTAGGCACTCGGCTGCTGATCCAGAGTTCCCGGGTTCGAACCCGACCGCGGCGGCTGTGTTTCGCTGGAGGCGAAACGCTAAGGCGCCCGTGTGCTGTGTTATGTCAGTGCACGGTAAAGATCCCCGTGTGGTCGAAATTATTCCGAAGCCATGCACAACGGCACTTCTTTCTTTCTTTTTCACTTCCTCCTTTACAGCGCGGTTCGGGTATCCGCCGTCAAAAACAAATTCTGTTATGCCTCCCTAAGGGAAAGAAAATATCTAGGCCTCTCAAAATAGCCTTAAACAGCCAACCAATAGAGCTTGTGACTTCTGTAAAAACACTGGGCGTTATCTTTTCTCACAACCTAACTTGGAATGCGCACATAGAACACATTTGTTCGAAAGTTTCCTCAGCTCTAGGTATACTTGGTCGCTTTAGACATATTTTTCCAGTAAGGGTAAAGATGTTGCTCTACAACGCGTTAGTACTAAGTCATATCCAATACTGCAGCTTGGTTTGGGGAACAACAGGGGTAACAAATCTTCATAGACTGCATTTGCTGCAGAAAAAAGCCGTCCGATCCATAGCAAATGTGCCATTCCTTTTCCCCACAAGAAATATCTTTATAAAGTATGATATCCTTCCAATCTTCGCGTTATACTTTTACAGGCTTCTATTATGCTATAAATACTCTTCACAACAACGTGACAATCCCTTTATTGTACTTGGACAACTTAGAGAAAATAACAGCTGCCGTAACACTAGATACAAAGAAACTTGGATCACTCCAACACCAAGAACTTACTCTATGAACCAGTCCTTAAGTTACAACCTTCCCCTCTTGCTAAACAAACTAATCCATGACAATTTTGATATTACCAGAAATTCAAAACACAATATCCGTGACTACTGCCGAGACAATTTCAATCTGTGAAAGAAGCAGACATGATTTTTTTTGTATATTTTAGTGATGTAAAACATTTGCTTTGAGTACATGTGTGTATTGCGACTTTCGTTTTGCATGTGTGTTCGAGCTTCGCGTAAATGTGGATCTGCATCGGATACCCATGACATTACTAATTGATGTAAATGATGTGACCCTCGTCTTCCTTCTGTACTGCCACTGTCTCAAGGAGTCGGGACCTTCAGTCAAGCTGTTACCACAGCTTTTAGTCCCGGCTCCTCCTTTGTAAGAAAGGAAAATAAACTTGAACTTGAACTTGAAAGATACGGCGCCGTTTACTTTCCCCCAAATTGAATTTTGATTTTTTTGTTCTTTGTTCTAATTTTTTCTTTGTAATGCATTATATTTTTCTTGTCTTCCTTGCCTTACTTCGGTCTCATGCAAACAATATGTATTCTTTCCCCACCCCCGCAATAACCCTTTGTGTGCTGCAGGCTTTGGCAATAAATAAATAAACAAATAAATCAATCAATCAGAGCAGGGGTAGTGACGGCGTTGGCATAATGGCTGACATGAGGTCAGTGGCGTCAGTAGGAGGAAATGACACCGGTGCGGTGCCCCTCGCGTTAGAACGATATATCGTGATGCCATACGCGAAATATTTCTGCAAAACAGCACTTCGAAAACCTTCTGGACGGAAATAACGCCAATTGAAGATGCATTTACAAAAGCGAAAATACATTGGGTAGGATACTGACCCAACCAACTTAAAGGGGACTCTAAACACTATTCAACAAAGTTACTTTATGTGTTAAACGACGCAGCTTCACGAATATCATCCTGTACGAATCTTATAGTGCGTTTGGTAGAAGGGGAGTTATAGGCAGTCAAAATTTCAATTTCTGGGCCTTCGCGTGTTCCTCTCTTCGCATTCTACACGATCAAATGCCTGCGCTCCGGTGTTGGCGCCACCACCGCCGGGATGCCGACGTGCGCAGGAATCCTCTGGGAGCAGGAGCTAACTGAATCGCCGGCGGAACGCCGCTGACTGGCCTAGGCCACGGCAGCTGTGTGGGTCCTGAAAAAAAGCCTGCCCGATTGCCATCATTAAAACTATAATACATTTACCTATAAATACGTGCACTGAAGATACGGAGGAAGGCGAAAGTTCAAAAAGGTGCTGGAAAGGGCGTGCCATCCTTCGAGCCCGATTTTGCGTTTTCTGCCACATACAGAAGCATGTAATCTGGTTCAGATATCCATGACAACGCAGTGTTAATGATAAAATGGGTTTATATACTCCACTAAAACCATGTTGAGGGACCCTTTAAGAGAGTCTGTGGCATCTTTACAGGTTTTCCAGTAAACCCGTGCCTATTGCCGCTCAAACACTGCATATATGTTGGGTGGAGACTTAGAAAATAATTAAAAAACATTATCCGGAAGCCCTCCGCTACGGCACCTCTTTCTTCTTTCACTCCCTCCTTTATCACTTTCTTTACGGCGCGGTTCAGGTGTCAGCCGATATGTGAGACAGATACTGCGCCATTTGCTTTCCACAGAAACCAATTTTTCACTTTGAGGTCTTCCTTTGTTCTTTCAGTCCCTCCTTTATCCCTTCCCTTACGGCGCGGTTCAGGTGTCCAAAGAAAACAATTATTATTATAAACTTTGAGGTACTGTTACGGAAACATTGAAGGTAAGGGTCTACTTTTCCGATGTGTAGCAAAATCATATAGTTTTTCCTTCACTCGCAAGGAGCAGTTAAGACTGCCATAAAAAACGTTAATAGAAAAAAAAAACTCAAGCGTGCTGACGGGAAATCTGCGGATATTTTGATCGTTATACTGAAATCTTACAATATACGAAATAACTGCGTTCTTACACCGATGAAAAATGTTTTTGTCCAGAATTATTGGGTATGAACAGCAAGCGCATCTCAAAAGAAATCCACCTTTCATCTTCATCTCTTTCCTCAACGTCATAAACATTTTCGGTTATGCTTTTTTCCTAGAATTAATTAAATTAAGCCTACACTATTAAAGATCAGTCATTCCTTCCTCCAAATTATGTATAATCACGTATTGATAATATATTTAAGGTATGGATTGTGCACTGCAGAAGGGGCCTTTGCATTAACTCTTTCAGCCGTCGTACTGCTAGTGACTGGAATTACCACTGTTCCTCCATCGTTAGCATCGTTGTTGCCAACAATTTCAAGCAAGTCGTCACCAGTTTTATATTCTCCTCCTCTCTGCAGTGGCTCCGGACCCTGAGAGAACAGAAAATAAATAAATAAATTAATAAAATAAATAAATACATAAATAAAATGGGCTGGCTGTTCACGAAATATTATGAAAAACCGCAGTTTTTTTTTCTAGGTGGACACAATCGCCACGTACTGGAAAGCGCGATTGAGGTTTCTACTGACCCAGGGAGCCAGTTAGGCGCGTCCTCAGCTTCTTCCCAGTCAATGCCAATGTACGCCGGCGACCTATGCTTCCGTGCCTGTTTCTGCAGCAATGTTGTCAACGGCAGCGCGTACTGCTCTAGTGACGTGTTTCTGTCACAGCGTTGTCCACGCCAACGCATTAGTGCACATCTCTCAGTCACTACCGACACATAGCTAAAAGCACGAATATAAGTTTCATAGGAGTATTAGTTGATTAAGAAGACGATGTACGATGCACAGAGCGAGAGTTTGTTGCCGTTTAACGCATCTCGAACCCATCGACAGAACGCATCTCGAACCCATCTCGAGGCCAGGTCGTTCTCAGCTACCCAGGCTACGTGGCTCAGCTACCCAGGCTGCGGGGCAGTGGCTAAGTACCTGGCGGTGTTGCGTTAGCTTGCTAAATTTCTCCTTCTTTTTGTCTGTGCCTGTTTGCTCCTGTTCTGGGGTGATTGGGTGCGGGACGAGAGCTTAATGTCGACTTCTTCTCCTGGCCAGGGGTTTTCCCCTTGGTCGGCATCTCTTCCTAAAGACCAGCTCCCACTTGATCTCTTTTTCCGCAGCGGTGTTTCAAGCATTCCAGTCGCATTAGTGCCTTCCGATGGAGGCGCTATCCGACTGAACAACCCGGAGGCAGTGCAGGCAGCCCTTCAGTTTACATCGAAGCACTTTATGCACATTACCGATGTCCGGCAGTTCGGCAGGGGTGGTGTTTTGTGCCGGTCGTCGGATAAAGACTGTATTGAAGATCTTCTAAAGTGCACGACCTTCGCCAGCCACCCGGTGAGCGCATTCATTCCGCCTCATCTAGCATGTTCCAAGGGCTTGGTCCGAGGGGTCGACTCTCGATTGAGCCCTGCGGAAACGCTTGAGAACCTCTCGCCTGCGGGAGTGATTGCTGTCCATCGATGCAGCAGGCTGGTTGACGGAGTAAAAATTCCTACGGAGTCCGTCATTGCCACATTTGCAGGAATATTTTGCCCGTCAGAGATTAAGGTGTGGCCATTGGTTTTTCGAGTAGATGCCTTTAACTCTCGGCCCCTTCAGTGTCAAAACTGCTGGCGATTTGGCCACAGCGGCAAAGCCTGCAAATCGGCCTTACGCTGCTGTGCCTGTGGGGAACTTCATTGCAGAGAGGAATGTCCTGAACAGCAAGAGAAGTGTTGTTTGTGTAGCAGTGCTCATCCTGCTGATTCGCCTGACTGTCCTGCACGAGCACAAGAAGTTCAGGTGCTCGAGCTTATAGACAAGCGCAGATGCACGCGGAGAGAGGCTTTTGCCGCAGTCAAGGAGAGAGCCTCAGCCTACTCTAGTGTGGCCGCCAAATGCCCACCCATAATGGATTCTAGTTTGTCCCAAGCTATTACAGCGGCAGTTGAGAAAGCTGTGACAAATGCAATGGATCGCATTATGGAAACCGTGTCCACGTGCATTTCGCAGGTCATAGCTGCTCAGATTACCAATCTTCTGCAGGCGTCCACCACTCCGCTCTTGTCTTCTTTGGCTTCGGAAGCTACTCCTCCTTCTGTAGTAATCGATTCCGCTCCACAGGGCCAAAAACAATGTGAGCAACAAAAGACCTCTCAGGCCTCTCCTTCGAATAGCGTTATGGACGCATCCTCTATGGATTGTATTGATATGGAGTCTGATCTCCGCGCCCAGAAACGAAGTGGGTCTCCTCTGAATATTGCAGGTCCATCTTGCCCCCAGTCAAAGACAAAGAAAAGTAACGCAAGTAAAAACGCTAAGACCAGTATTCTAGAAAAGGCAGTCGCGACTGCGGCACTTCCGCCAAGATAGGGTTCTTAAGTGTACTCCAGTGGAATTGTCGATCAATATTCTCAGCTTCAATAGATTTAAATTGCCTATGCAATCAGCTTCTACCAGATTTAGTTGCTTTACAGGAAACATGGCTAACTCCAAATTTCAATTATCATCTCAAGGATTACCATCCGTTCCGGCTTGACCGGTCATCACGAGGGGGAGGGTTGTTAGTGCTCATACCTACAAAGTTTTGCCGCAGGGCATGCATTTCTTTTCAATATGCGGACAATGAATGTGAAATCCTTGCGGTTGACCTCAGTGTCCCAGGTCAACAGCCCTTTACGGTAGCGAATGCATATTTCCCGTCTGGTGTGCGTGACACTCGGCCCCTTGACTCTCTCATGTCTAGTAGCCGATCTCAGGTTCTATTACTTGGCGACTTCAATTCGCACCATGTGACTTGGGGGTTTAAAACAGACAGCTTTGGTTCTAGGCTATTTGATTATGCTTCTGGCAACAACTTGATCTGCAACAATTCCGGATTGCCTACGTTTGTTCGCAGTCAATGCCGCTCTGCCTTGGATTTAACTTTTTCCTCCCCAGGAGTCTCCGTTATGTCTTGGGCGCCTGTTGACTGTGCAACAAACAGTGATCATCTACCGATTAGTTTCAAGTTTGCGTGTAAATTAACTCTTCCTGAGCGACATCAGCGCACGTTAATAAATTACAGTTGCTTTAAAGACACTCTAAAATCAGCCCTCCAAATCACTTCAGACACTCGCGCTCAGATAAGTGCCGAAAGCAAGGCTGCACATCTATGTTCAGTACTGGACCATGCAAGGCAAAAGGCTGAATTTTTGGATAAGAGAACAAAGGGTGCAATCGCGAACAATTGGTGGAATGCTGAATGCACGCGTGCATATAGACGACGGAAAGCAGCTTGGAAGAAACTTCTCATCAATCAATGCCCAAAAAATTGGCTGGATTATAAGTATGTTGCAGCAACTTTTAAGCGCACTGTCGCCCGTGCAAAGGAGGAGTATAATACAAATCATTATGATTTCCTTTCCCAATCAGGAAGTAAACGAGCTTTGTTTAATTTCATGAGGCGCAACAAGGTATTCCTCCGACTGCCAACATTGAATCCCTCGTTCAGTCCCCTGCTCACATCGCAAAGGCCTTAGAAGATATTGCGTGTGGCCTAGAGCTTCGCTTTATATCTGCTTTACCTTCTCCTACTATATTCACATGCACCTCAAGTGATTTCACTGAGGTCTCTATGCCTGAGCTGTCGCAAATTGTTCTGCGCTTATCCCCAGCGGCTCCTGGCCCCGATGAGGTCACTTCATCTATGATCAAAATTTTGTTCAATGAATCTCCTGCAGACCTGTTGGCTCTAATTAACCATTCTATTAAAGGTCCTTGGATACCGCATGAGTGGCGTCTTGCTGAAATAGTTCCATTGCTTAAAAAGCAAGGGGAGGGCTTAACTTTAGACAATATACGCCCTATTTCGTTAACATCGAACCTAGTGAAATTGGTGGAAAGGGTCCTTCTCAGCCGTGTCATGTCATTCATTTCAGAAAATGCTGTATTGAATCCATGTCAAATTGGTTTCAGGCCGGGTTGTTCAATTTGATGTGCTCATACTGACCTTGAGAGTCGTATTAAATTAGCTCGCAATAGAAAACAGTTTGCTGCGCTTGTCACCTTGGACGTCAGTAAAGCATACGACAGCGTGGAGCACTCGACTCTATTACTAAGATTGCAGGAACTCAACTTCCCAAGCTATTTTGTAGCCTGGAGGTCTGTTTTTCTAGAAAGTAGAGAATTTTACTGCTGCCAAAATGGTGTTTCCTCAAGGAGATTTCCACAGACAAGAGGTGTTCCGCAAGGATCAGTTCTCTCACCTGTTCTTTTTAACATTTTTCTAAGCTCAATTCCATGCATTCAAAATGTGAAAACTTATGTGTACGCCGACGATATTGCATTTTTTGCATCAGCAGGTGACATTCACACTCTTTATCGAACCCTGCAAAATTACCTCAATGTTCTTGACAACTGGCTAGGAAGAAGTCATCTGTCCCTTAATGTGAAGAAATGCGCATTGTTAGTATTTCCAGTTTCTGTTCCTGTAAACATCTGCCTGGTCTATAGAAATAACATAATACCTCAAGTTCAGACGGTGAAGTATCTCGGTGTAATATACGACTCTACTCTCTCCTGGCGGCCACACATTGAGCAAGTTTCTGCAAAACGAGTTCGGGCCATTGGCATCCTGCGCAGGCTTTGTAGTGCTAGGTCAGGCATGAGAAGGCATACGCTTCTGATGGTTTATAAAATGTACGTCCGCCCAATTTTGGAGTTCGGGTGTGTTTTATTCTCAGGAGCTCCTGCCTATAAACTTCGCCCTCTTGTGATTTTGGAGCGTGAGGCGTTTGCGCCTTTGTCTGGGGCTTCCAAAATATGTCGCCAATGCTGTTCTGTACCTTGAGGCGCGAATGCCTTCGTTATCAGCTAGGTTTCGCCTTGTAACAGTTCAAACATTTTTAAAATTGTGCGACTCACCTCTTCACGCTTCCAGTATAATGTTTCTTAGTCAACCTTCTGCCTTTTTTAGTGCTGCCTGGTCTCGATTTCATACCATGCAGATATGTTACGTGCAGTCCTTCCTTGATCGCATAAATATTCATTTCACTGATGTCCGCCAAATATATAACAACTCCTCATCTGTCCAGATTGAATTCGATGACATTTTCCCATCGAATGCAAAGCTGCAGCCCTTCCCTCTTCTTCAGAGTCTATTGCAGGACCACCTAAGGTCCTTTCCTTCTCATGTTCTTATTGCTACCGATGCCTCGCAGGATCGCGAAAAGGCAGGTGTGGGAATTTTTTCACCTTCACTGGATTGGTCTTTTTCTCTCCGTCTTCCTGACTTCACTCCAATTTTTCTGGCTGAATTATTAGCAATAATCTTAGCCTTACAAAAATTAGAATCTACCGTTTACCAGGTCGTGGTTATGTCAGACTCTCTGTCCATTTGCTCTTCCTTATCCTCACCCACTGACTCTCGGCCATTACGCCTCTTTTAAGTTCCTGATTCCGCTGCATCTAAATTCGGTAAGGTTGCTTTGGGTACCAGGTCACATGGGCTTTCACTTAAAGGAGGTTGCAGATTCCTTAGCAAGAGCCTCTCTCAGCGGCCCAATTGTTGCTGTCCTACCATCGTGTGCATATACAGCTGCGGTGAGGTTTCGCAGCTACACAATATTTCAGGAATTTGCTGCCTCGGCTCTTACATCATCTCCCGAATATCAGCATCTTCTGCATCCTTGGAGTAGCAAAGACTGGCGCTCACATTATGATACATCGTTCTGGCGCACGAAAAACACGGACGAAGGAAGAACAGACACACAATCGCCGGACATCAACTGAAGTTTATTCACAGAAACCAGACCTATATGTACACATGTGACCACCAGGTAACTGATATCGAAAGCACAAAATCGGGAAAACCAAAAGGCAATCAACCAGAGCCACAGGTTCCATATCGCACACGTGCCTTCATGCAACTCGCCCACAATTTCTGTGCCTAGCTGACACGATCAACACCGTTAGCCTTCAGATAATCTAGTTCCTTTCTTCTAAGCACAATAGAGGGAGTACTGACGCAGTGATCTTTATCATTGGCAATACAGAGGGCTTCAAAAATTTCCCGGCTTTTCTGAGTCCTGAACTTTCTTAACACACTTGTTTCTTCCAAAAACGCCTTGCATGCTGGCTTATACGAACAACGGCGAATGTGGTCAGCTAAATGACCTCCGCCACTAATCGAAGTTACTGTCCTGCGATGCTCTAGCAAGCGCTCGTTGATACAGCGCCCGGTTTGTCCAATGTAGCGTTTGCCACAGGCAAGAGGGATGTTATACACCACGCCAACCTTGCAGTCGACGAGGGCTTTGGTGTGCCTAATTTTGCAGGCAGACCTCTTTTTGGGTTCGTTTACTAGGCGGCACAGGCGTCCCAGCTTCTCCGGAGCTGAAAACACTACACGGACGCCGCACTTGTCCCCGACCTTCTTGAGGCGGTGCGAGACCTTGTGCCAGTAAGGCACAACGACAGGTCGCTGTTGCGGGCGTGTGTTATCCACCTGCCTGTGCCGTCCACCAGATTTTACTTCGCTAATCTGGCTTTCGACCACTGAGGCCACGATTTCTCTCTGGAAACCTGCCTTCTCCAGACGCCTTAGTTGGGCATGGACACTCTCCCGGACTCGATGCTCACACGACTTGGCTAGAGCAGAGCGGATGCAGTTTTTTGCAATAGCTCTCTTCACGAGCTTAGAATGAGCCGATTTGTAGTTAATAATTTGTTTTCTCGACCGTGGCTTGTACTGCCAGCACACGCGCGTTTCCTCAAAAATAAAGCACACATCTAGATACTGGATGTGCCCTTCCTGCGGCAGTTCGTGCGTGAACTTCATGCCAAAGGCGTTGCAAACAAAAATGTCAATAATGTCGTCCACGACAATACCCCTATCCCAAGCCTCAGTCGCGTTCATTACTACAAGGTAGTCGTCTACTTATCTAAAAACTTTCAGCACGCTGGCGTTGTAAAGGGACGCCTGAATGCGCTTGTCAAGGGTGGATAAAAATATATCGCTTAAAAGCGGTGCTAGGCAAGAGCCTATGCACACTCCTTCTTTTTGGATGAGGCAACGATCATTGAAGGTGACAATGGTGGATGAAAGATAAAATCTTAAAAGCTCTAGAAAATTGTCGGTAGATAACCCTGTCATATTCTGAAAAGCCACAGGCCCGGCGTCTTCAATGAAAGTTCTGACCGCGCAAAACAGCTCGGGATGAGGTATTGAGTAGAATAATTCTTCAACATCAATTGAAAAGGCAATGTATCATAATGCGACTGTGAACCAACTAGCCCAGCTGTCTACGCTTAGCGATATACTGGCACTCACGCTGACTAGAGGTCTCTTTCACGCGCTTGCGTTGCCGGGTTCCCCTTCTAAATTTCTACCTTCACAGATCTGGCCTGGCAGCTTCCCCACTGTGCCCTTTTTGTGCCGAACCTGAGACAATGGATCACTTCCTGCTGTTCTGCCGCCGCTTTTCTCATTTGAGGAAGCGTCTTTTGCAAATTCCATTTCATCAACTGGGCTTGCCTGTGTCTTCCGCGGTTGTTCTTTCCATTGGCGCTTCGTTGCTTGGACGAAGCGACAGGAGTGTGCGCTCTGCTGTGCAAAATTTTCTTCAAGAAACGCAGCGACTCCCATTCTAATTTCTTTTTCCCGATCTCAGCCAGTAAGACATTGCAACATTACAGGCATTGTGTACTATTATGCACATTAAGCAATTGTCCCGTCTTCGATCTCCAAGTTAACTGGACCCCTTTCCTTCGCTCTTCCAATCTATCAGACTACATACTATTTCCACTGCTTTTCCCGTCAAAAATTTCCTGTATCCAGTAATTAACCGCCTGTGTCTTGGCGACTCCCCCGTAGTGGGTATGTGCCAGCAACGTCTGAGGCCTTCCTTCCTTCCTTCCGTTTAACAGGAGGGTTTGCATGTGCCATGTCACGAAGGCAAAAACAACAACAGGATGCGTGACCGGATGCGGCGATAGCATGATGCTCTCGCCCAGTGGCCAGTGAAGCTGATCTGTTCGCGCCGCTGCGGTTTCGAATCCCAGTCGAGGATATTTATCTGATTTATGTTAACTGATTCACGAGATTGGCGTCGGCCAATTCTCATGACCTTGCTAATGTGACAATGCAGGGAGCGGCGTGACAATGCATGGAGGGGACTACCCCCCCCCCCCCCCATGGAAGGAGGGGAACATCCCATTTTATCCGCGCCACAATGCAGAGAAGAGACTATCCCCGATCAACAAAGGAAAGGACTATCACCTTTCACCGGCGTGACAGTGCACAGACGGGACTATCCCCGACCATGTAAGTAGAGGACTATTCTTGTTTGTCGGCTACTCCCTGCATTGTGGCATTCGCAGGGTCACGAGAATTGGCCAACGCCATTGGCTGAAATGGAGTCCTTTGACACGGAAAAAGCGCTCCGTTCTTGTGTTTTATCTGGTTATATAACATTCTGTTCTCTAGCCACTAGGTCATTCTCTTTCTGTATTACGGCACAGATGACGTCACGTAGTGACCGGAAAGGAACCCAGAAGCACCTGTCCCGTATTCCCCGTCTTCCTCTACGCCGGCACTCCCGAATTACTTGCAGAAGAGAGGTAACACAACTGAATGTCAACAACACCACAAAAAGCGACTGCCACCCATATAATCCTCAAAAATGAGTATTCCAGCACTCTGTTATGGAGCAGTTGGTAACACAGCAGCAGTGAAGCCCAGCAAGCAGGCCGGACACACCTGCTCGCGCAGCCAGTCAGTCCGGATAGCTTGACCTCTCGTTTTCTGGAAAGGTCACAAAAGGAACACCGTAGAGTAAAACTAGAGAGGATTTTTAATGATTGATGTTGTTTTGTTTCCTTTCGTGGTAATCCTCTGTGCCCTCTCCTGGTCGCTGGTCTCGAGTCATTCAGGAACAAAATTTCTGGCACGCAAGGAGAACCACAGGTATGATGGGCTTTTGCTCATCACACGTTTCATTACGAGCAGTTTTTCACTCGCGTTCTGAAGATAGTGGCTAGTGGAACCAAAGATGCCGCGTCACAAGCTTCAGACGGGGAGAAAGCGTTCATGCTGGATGACAGAATCTGAGACTGTTCGAACAGAGGAAGGACGCGTAAGCGCCTTCGAAAACAGGTGGCAGTGCCGGCGTGACCTCACAGCGCCTGCGTCATATTTCGGCTGCGCGGGTGCTGGTACTGTGGATGTCGGGAGGCACCGGTCGTTATGCTGCTCACCTGCGCGTCGGAGGAGGGCCTGGGGCGACAGTGTGAGGAACTCTGACGCGTCGTCCCGTTGCAGGCGATGCTGGTTCACAGCTGCTAAGACTACCCCTGTCCACAAGATAAATGACTCCAATGGCGATCCCGATTACCGTGACACAGATGACAATCCCTCCGGCCAACACATATGGATTAAAGTAGCTGCCTGCAGACTTTCCGGACGGAGACGAGGAACCGTAGTCATCGGTGCTGGGCTGGAGGCACCGTTCTCTGTCGAACTTGTTCTGCGTCATCTCCCCCTTACCGCGTCCGGCGTAAAAGTAGCGGGTGTCAGCCTCCGAATCAAACTTCACCGAGCTGCACTCTACCGGGCGCACGCGGTCAGCGCAGTAGGAGACCTCATCCTGCGTCGGGTAGTTCCAAGGTTCAGTATGTGGGACGAACTTGCAGTCGTAGAAGGCGTTCTCGGAGTCGGCTTCTGCGTAGCGCTGACACCCGTTCCACACTTCGGGGTAGTCCTTGAACAGTGCGTAGCGGTACAGGTGTACACAGTCGCCGCTGTCAGTTCGCACGCCGTAGCTGGACACTGTCAGGAAGGTGGCGCATGCGGTCTCGTTCTCAATCAGAGATAGCGAGGCGTCTCCGAGCACTTCGAATGCCTGCGGACACGAGTGAAAGCTGACGGGCCCGCGAAAGAACACTTGCTTGTAGTCGGTCGGTGCCACAAAGTACGTTTCGCCATTCTGATCGCGCAGTCTGTAACAGGACAAGTTGAACGACGCGTGGTTGGCGTTCACGCACAACGTTACGGTATAGTTTCGTTCATGGAATCGCGTCCCGTCGATCGCGTTCCACAACAGCTTGTAGCGTCCCTCGTCTACGAAGATGATGTCTTGCGGGCGACCGCATTTCGACAGCGGCAGTTGCTGGGCGTTCTCAAACAACAGCCCCGAATCCGGCGTTGCATTGGACACAGCTTTGAAGAATCTGGCGCTGGTGTTTTCTAGTGCGGCGCAGATGGAAGACCCACGGATTGAGTACAGGCCGAACGGAGCCAGAACTGAATCACTGCTGGCTGTGTTGGCGTCTGTCCGAGGAAGTAGTAGCATAGCGACCACCAACAGGACCGTCGAGTGCATGGCTCGAGGAGATGTTTTCGCGTTGGAGAACACCGACGGGTTTCCCTTGAGCACCGTGGACTCAGTGCAGCAGGCCTGGCCGGATGCTGGTGCTGCAAAAACGGGTAGACAAAACATGGCGCAGTCGGACCGCGGGAAGGAATTGTTGCATGTATATCACTGCATTGCGGGCATTCTGAGGCCCAAGCCCGTGCTCCGGATCGGGCAGAGCCCTAGACTCACATCCCAAGGCTCACATCCCATCCAGGCTTGCGGCTTCAAGCCCGGGCCCGACCCGGGTTCGCTATATTATCATTTTACTGAGCCCGGGCCCATCCCACCAAGCTCGAGATGAGGTCTAGCCTTGCCAGGACCAGGGCCGTTCTCGGAGTAGCTCAAGAGGTGAATTGTTGACTGATTGCAAGTAATCCCCAGCTACACGAGTAAAGAAGCGGCCAGCAAAGGCGGTCATATCGCAGTAAGAATAGAAAACATTGTTTTGGTAAATATAAAAATTAGAGTGTATGACGCGGGATCACGCGCTTGTCTTTTTAAACAGCGGTCTTTTCTGAGTATAGCCTCGAACTTGGGACAGCCAAATGAAAAGGGCTGTATAAAGGCGCAATATACTTTGCGTGATGTCTATATCTTTAATCGGCCTTTTTTTTTACTGCCCGTGGTGTCTAAATATTAAAATTCGCGGAAGCCGCAGCAGTGACAGTTCTATCTTTTTTTCAGCGAGCACGATTTGGGATGTTGAATCACGGCCCCACTTGCTGTGTTTCTATGCAGACGAACAGTAATAAAAACGCCTTTTTTATTCCGTAGTATGCGTTTGAAGACCCCACGTGCCTAAACCAGTATGCAATTCTCCAGTGACGTCTCTCGTAGTGTACAGACGTGCGTTCTTGGGAGGCGAAGACATACAGTCAGAGAATGTCTTGGAACCGACGGCTGCCCGTCGAGAAATCGAATGAAGGCCCTCCTCCAGCTTTCCTTATGAGACTTCAAATGGCCAGTCGTCAGCGGTAACACAAAACCGGGCAGATGCGAAGCGCCCTCTGGCAGATCTGACGGCGTGTGCTGCTGATAGGTGTAACAGCCAAGTCAGTGGTGCCGTGCACTTTCGGTAGGCGAGAGCATTCGTGCAAATGAGCGCTGAGTGAGGTGGTGTAATAACGTTAAAGCCGCAGTAGTTCAGCCCGATCAATATCGGGAAGATTTTGCCTTCGTGACTCTTTACCGATGCGTTTAGGGAATGGCCGACCAAAAAAAACTAGAAGAATGAGAATGGGGTGGAGGACGTTTAGCAGACTCTCAGATCACGAATGGCAGTTTACCAGGATCCCTTCCTAAAGAGAAAATTGCTGGCGGTTTAGCATCGCTAAGCACGAAATGTTGCGCGAAAGCAGGTTTTTGAAGTGGACACCAAAGCCGCGTACCTGAAAGCGCATTTCCTTTCCTGGTATGGCTTTCGCACATATGGATCTTGATAAAGACTTCGACGGGCAGTGCACATCGCGATAGTGTGCTGTGTTGCAGTTTAACACGAGGGGAGATCTGCTGCGGCGGTAGCATAGTGCTCTCGCGCAATGGCCCGCGAAGCTTGGTTGTTCTCGCCGCCGCGGGTTCGCAAGATTTATTTTATTTCTCCAGATTGGCCAAGGTCACTTTCATTCAACGTCTCCTTTATTTCTAGCTCTTACCTGTATCACGTGACAGGCTTCAGCGATAAATCAGCTCTTGCAGCTTTGGTCGGGAAAGAGAGCTTTAAAATATTAGCATTACTTGTAACTTTTCTCGAGGGAAGAGAGGCGCGAAAAATAAGTAAATAAGAGCTAAGTAACTCGCTTTCCTCAACACCGTGGCCCTGCTTCGTCCACGTTGCTGCTAGAGCACCCGAAGTCTACTACACCCTACAAAAATGAATGAAAGACCATGCGAAGCCTTCTACGTTACGGCACCGAGCCGGGCCCAGGCCCGCGACTTCAAGGCCGGGCCCGACCCATGCCCATGACTCCGAGCCTTGGCCCGGCCATGGCCCGGCCAAGGCTTGGCGAAACAGCACATTTTCAGTCCCGGCCCGACCCAGTGCAGTGCTCTATTTTCATGAACAAGGCTGCAAACTTAGGTATTAGTGGGGCGGCCTGGTAACTGAGGAAGAAAGTTCCTCTAGTTGATGTCAGTTGTATAGGTGCGACACGCTAACTAGGGCGAAGAACAGATGGCATGCAATCTGCAGCGTTGAGGAAGTGCCTTAGCTGTCATGGAATGACTTGCGGCTGGAGTGAGATTCCCGTTTGAGAAATATGGAGGGTTGCATGAGGGAGAGCCCTAATACAGCCAGAAATAATACAGAACTTGCTTGTTTTTTTTTTGAACTTCGGTGATAAACTACATGTTATGCCAGGCGGGGTGCAGCCATCTAGCCTTCCGTTCACGCCAGAGACAAAACATTGGAAGGAACACTTCAGCCCCGGCTTAACGGTATGGCGCAATAGCTACCGGGTTATTGCCCATATACGCAGAATTAGTAGTACTCTACTTAACATTAATATATCCCTGGGAATCCTCATGCCCTTCCTGGCGCAGTGGTGCAGCGGTTAAGTGCTGGAAGCCAAGTTGCTCTTCCCGAGAGGCCGGTGATTAATTTAACTGCCTCCTGCCACGGTAAACAGTTTGCTTACTACCCAGTGGGAAGTTTGTGATGGCGCCGCAAGATCACGCGACCTACGTGGCCCACCTACCTTCTAGGTTGCTCTCTTGGGAACATCTGCCAGAGCCATGCCCGTACTATTTCGCTCCCAACTCCGGCCGCCTACGCCAACACTGTATTTTATGGTGGACGAGGCCTTTAACGCTATCGCGTTAAAACTGATATTAAAACTTTTGTTTTCGTGTGTTCTGTTAACCCTCAGAGACTTAAGACAGAAGCACTGAAGATGTGGCAGGCAGGACAACTGATTTCGCCTCTGCTTCTATATGAGTGTATGTCATTAATGTTTGCTCAAAATGTCTTGAAGGGCCTATGAGAGGGGATCTTAATAAAGGTTCGATATTCCTGGGATGTTCAAGGACGCCGCTTCACGAATATCCTTCAGCAAGAATTTTTATAATGCGTTTTGTATAGTTATCTGTAGTCCAAATTTGAATGTAAGCGTCTTCGCGGTTTTCCCTCTCCTCTCGTCGCATTTTGCACGTTCAAAGGTCGGCGCTCTTCTGGCGGCCCCACCACCGGCGCGCGCGGAATTGCCACGGGGGCGGAGTTTCCTGACCCGCAGTAGCGACGCGGCTTACTGGCCGCGGCCATGGTAGCTGGGTAACGTCTGTGCGAATCTAACCAATAGCCATCTCTGAACAGAATTACGCAGGAGGGAGCGACCATAAAAGCTATCGGAAAGTACATGGCAACTTTTGCGAGCGATTGTAGGTTCTCTGCTACATGTGGAAGTGTATGTTATTTGGGTGAGGCTTTAATGACGACATAATGTAGTGATCGAGCGAGTTTATGTGCTCTCCTTTTCATGCACACACATGAGTTAATGACACCGTAGTCGAATTCAAGAGAAAGAAATGGGCTTGGGCTGCAGGGCACGCAATGCGAAGGCAATATAACTGCTGGTCATTAAACGTAGCGGAGTGGATTCCAAGAGAAGGCAGGAGTAGCAGGGGGCGGCAGAAAGTTAGGTGGGCATATGAGATTAAGAAGTTTGCAGGCAAAGGGTGGATGCAGATGGCAAATTATGGGGTTAATTGGAGAGACATGGGAGAGGATTCGCCCGGCAGTGGGCGTAGACAGGTTGCTGCTGATGATGATGAGGAAACGTGCATCAGTGCATCAGCTCACGCCAATGCCTAACCTCTCCAACTACTACGCGGACGACATTACCCTGTGGACCACCACGGGCAATGTCGGCGCTATGGAAGACAAACTCAAGGCTGGAGCGAACACGGTAGCCATGGATGCTGCCTCTATAGGCCTCGCATGCTTTGCCGCCAAATTCGAGCTCTTGCTTCTTCACCCTGGTCCCACCCATCCGAAAGGTTCCCCCAATCGCACCCTCTGCGTCACAATCGACGTCCTCCCAGTACCTGAACCACAGAAAGTGCGCATCCTGGGCATGATCCTTCAAAGAAATGGCCTCACCAGGAACACCATCTCCAAACTCACCAACACCACCCACCAAACCATGCGCCTGATCCGAATAATAGCAAACAGGTTTTGAGGCATTCACGAGCAGGATCTCAGGCGCCTAGTGCAGGCCTTCGTAATCAGCCAAATGGTACGTATAACACCCCTTCTATTTCGACCTATCGCGGCCTGAAGAGAAGAAAGTAGATGCTGTCATACGGCAGGCTGATAAAACCGCTCTAAAATTTCCCCGGCATACCTTTATCGCCAGACTCGTTCTCATGGGGTACACAAGACACTACAAGAGGTGACCGAAGCCCATCGCAAGGCTCAACTCTAACGGCTCTCTGTCACACCCAGAGGCCAACACATCCTAGCCTAGCTGGGTCTCCAGCCCACCAGCTCTCTCTCGGACACCGGCCTCCTCCAAGCCATCCTTAAAGACCGGCTCATTAAGCACCCCTTCCCTAAAAACATGCACGTTGTCCTCTCCCAGGCTAGGCGAGAAGCTCGCGCAACATCTGTACAAAAACATCACAGCGGTGCGGCATATGAAGTCGCGGTAGAGTACACTGGCCGCGATGCGTGTGCACTCAGCGTTGTCCCTAACCAACTCCGCAACCTAGCCTCAGGCACCGTAAGGGCCAACACCTCCGTAGAACGTAGAAGGGGAGGAGGCTGCCATTGGACACTGCAGTAGCCATCGATCGCCTCTTCGACTACCAAACTCATCCTGAGTGACTCCAAAACGGCTACCCGAAACTACTACACACAGCCTCATGCAAAATTCTCGACTATTCCCCACCCCGATCAATCCAACTAGTTTGAGTACCGGCCCACGCGGCCAATGCCGGCAGTGAAGCTGCCCACTCCTTAACTCGAGCGTCCGTCAACCGGGCAAGGCACACCATTGATCCGGGCTGCTCCCGAGGGCACCTGCTCCCATACAACGAAATCAACCTCCACTTCAGGGAGCAAAGGTTCCGGTATCCCCCACCACACAGATTCCTCACCAAACTAGAACAGGACACCTGGAGGTAGCTTCAGGCCCGCGCGTTCATCCGCTCAGCCTTCCTTGCCATCATTCATCCGTGCCAGAGTACAATCCGGAGTGTACCCTACGCGGCTCCCCCATAGCCGACTTGTCGAGCATCCTCTATATTTGTGCTGAATTCCAACCCCCTTCCTTTGGCAACTCACGAAGCGAGAAAGTTGGTGCTGTTTCATAATTTTGCAATAGCGCAACACAACAGGGACAAGAGCGAGAAGTGACAAAAAGACAGCGCCGTCTTTGCGTAACTTCTCACTCTCGTCCTCGCTGTGTGGCGCTGTTGGAAAATTATGAAGCCGCGCCAACTTGCCCAAACTTCCGTTCTTCTAGAGTTGGGAGATAGTTGAGTACAGCTTCATCCGGACGAACAGAAGCGGCTAGTGGACTGGGCCATGCAAGTCGCCGAACGCCACAGGCCACCGGCCACTACTCGCGACCACGAGCCAACCCAACAGTAAGATATGGTAAGGTACCGGCGCCACACTGCTGCTGGAGAACACGCTCGAGGCGAAAAGAAGAAGACGAGAAGCGGAAGTTAAACATGGCGTATAGTGCGTGCACGGGAGAGAACCGGAAGAACGCGGTCGGGGAAGGACGTGGATGCTATCTGCTGGCTCCCCGAGTTACCAGGCTTGGGCCTCAGCCTGCAGATATCGTCCACGTCCGTCGCCGACTGCGTTCTTCCTGTTCTCTCCCATGCACGAACTATACGTCACCTTTAACTTCCGCTTCTCGGGGAAGGGCGTGGATGATATCTGCTGGCTCCCCGAGTTACCAGGCTTTGGCCTCAGCCTGCAGATATCGTCCACGTCCGTCGCCGACTGCGCTCTTCCTGTTCTCTCCCGTGCACGCACTATACGTCACCTTTAACTTCCGCTTCTCGGGGAAGGGCGTGGATGATATCTGCTGGCTCCCCGAGTTACCAGGCTTTGGCCTCAGCCTGCAGATATCGTCCACGTCCGTCGCCGACTGCGCTCTTCCTGTTCTCTCCCGTGCACGCACTATACGCCACGTTTAACTTCCGCTTCTCGGGGAAAGGCGTGGATGATATCTACTGGCTCCCCGAGTTACCAGGCTTGGGCCTCAGCCTGCAGATATCGTCCACGTCCGTCGCCGACTGCGTTCTTCCTGTTCTCTTTCATGCACGCACTATACGTCACCTTTAACTTCCGCTTCTCAGGGAAGGGCGTGGATGATATATGCTGGCTCCCCGAGTTACCAGGCTTGGGCCTCAGCCTGCAGATATCGTCCACGTCCGTCGCCGACTGCGTTCTTCCTGTTCTCTCCCATGCACGAACTATACGTCACCTTTAACTTCCGCTTCTCGGGGAAGGGCGTGGATGATATCTGCTGGCTCCCCGAGTTACCAGGTTTTGGCCTCAGCCTGCAGATATCGTCCACGTCCGTCGCCGACTGCGCTCTTCCTGTTCTCTCCCGTGCACGCACTATACGCCACGTTTAACTTCCGCTTCTCGGGGAAAGGCGTGGATGATATCTACTGGCTCCCCGAGTTACCAGGCTTGGGCCTCAGCCTGCAGATATCGTCCACGTCCGTCGCCGACTGCGTTCTTCCTGTTCTCTTTCATGCACGCACTATACGTCACCTTTAACTTCCGCTTCTCGGGGAAGGGCGTGGATGATATATGCTGGCTCCCCGAGTTACCAGGCTTGGGCCTCAGCCTGCAGATATCGTACACGTCCGTCGCCGACTGCGTTCTTCCTGTTCTCTTTCATGCACGCACTATACGTCACCTTTAACTTCCGCTTCTCGGGGAAGGGCGTGGATGATATATGCTGGCTCCCCGAGTTACCAGGCTTGGGCCTCAGCCTGCAGATATCGTCCACGTCCGTCGCCGACTGCGTTCTTCCTGTTCTCTCCCGTGCACGCAATATACGTCACATTTAACTTCCGCTTCTCGGGGAAGGGCGTGGATGATATCTGCTGGCTCCCCGAGTTACCAGGCTTGGGCCTCAGCCTGCAGATATCGTCCATGTCCGTCGCCGACTGCGTTCTTCCTGTTCGCTCCCATGCACGCACTATACGCCACGTTTAACTTCCGCTTCTCGGGGAAGGGCGTGGATGATATATGCTGGCTCCCCGAGTTACCAGGCTTGGGCCTCAGCCTGCAGATATCGTCCACGTCCGTCGCCGACTGCGTTCTTCCGGTTCTCTCCCGTGCACGCACTACACGTCACCTTTAACTTCCGCTTCTCGTCTTCTTCCTTCGTCCCGAGCGTCTTCTCCAGCCGCAGTGTGGCGCCGGTACCTTACAGATATACAGATAAGGCCCCTTACTAATAAATGTTTTACCACCACCACCACCCCCACACTGCCGA
The DNA here is from genome assembly GCF_052857255.1 of Amblyomma americanum. Taxonomy (NCBI): domain Eukaryota; kingdom Metazoa; phylum Arthropoda; class Arachnida; order Ixodida; family Ixodidae; genus Amblyomma; species Amblyomma americanum. Next base: position 66,317,900 of record NC_135504.1, read on the forward strand.
TCGTCAGCGGATGCTGCGGAATGCACTCGCATACGTGAATTGATACCTCAAGAGCTGCTAAATCGAGCCGGCCACACAACTTGATACTGTGGTGATGCATCAAAGTCATACATTCTTATGGCCCAGAAGGGGAATTAGGGGAAGTTTATCGTCAAGTGAGTTATGCAAGTCAAATGATTTAGTCAGAGCAGCTTAAAACACAAAGAAAAAAAAACGGTTCACAGCTACATCGAGGGTCACGTAACGTACACCATCGGCAAGCCGCAGGAAACGAAGGCCAGAGCCATCGACCGGATGCAGAGCATGACTGCAAAGGCGCGCTTTCCGCCTTTGATTAGAAAAGGAGGACAAAGCCATCGATAGGATGCGCGGCAGGCTTACGCTTCGTGCCCTGGATAAGCTATGCACTCCGATCGAACCTTTGCGCAGGGTCTTTCGAAAGAGCAACGGTGTACCAGGTGTTTGGCCTAAGAGGTTCTGGAATTTTTTGAATATAGGCTTTTTGAGCTAGAAGAGAGCTGTCTTCAGCACAACACTGCTCGAATTATAGAGCATCGGAGTACAGCTATTACGAGCTAACTAGCGGGCTGGTGAATTAATACTGGATGGTTAACTTTTTAACAATCGATGTTAGTCTCCTTATTTATTAACTGGCGTGTAGCCCGCCGTAATTGTTAGGAATATCAGATTTTAGAATTTCAACGGAGTGGCCATCGACGCTGTCGCCCGACACATTTTTGAAAAAGGAAACCAGCGCAAAAGACGAAGACACAGGAACAAGGAACACAGGACAACGCTGAACTATCGACTGTATTTATTTGAGAAACGATCACATTTATACCCTTCAATTATCAACCAAGCTTGCGCACACATGACAGATTAACAAGACAAGGTAAATAGCAACATCACATACAACCGCGTGAGTTCATAAATCTAGTTTCTTTATCAAATAGACTAACCGTCGTGTCACTTCCACATATATGTCTTTGATTAACGATATGGTATGCCTCTAGAATTTCACGTTGGCTCTTAGTTTTACCGCGTCCAAAAATCGTAGTCTTCTTGAAGAGCGGAATGCATTTGTGCTTTCTGCAATGTTTTGGCAAATTCGCCCCGTCATCTGTGGAAAGCAATCTTTCACGTTCTCTGAGCCGGTTGTTAAGACAGCGGCCAGTCTGCCCGATGTACACATTTCCGCAGGATAAAGGTAAGCAGCACACTACCTGGGTGGCACAGGTGACATATTTGAATTTGTGCTTAATCGTGCACTGTGAAGTTGTACTTTTCCTATCGTCAATCCTTCTGCACAAACTGGCCAGTTTTCGCGGGGCTGAAAAGACTACATCGACACCGTGCCTACTTGCGACCTTCTTTATATTGTGTGAAAGTGCGTGCAAGTAAGGCATCACTTCACACTTGCTTTTGTCCTTCCTTCCGTCAACTTAGGTTTGGCTTTCATTTTTTTGAGAAGCTTTTCAGAGACACCGTTCATAACCTGCGTAGGAAAGCCTGCTTCTATCAGTCTTTTCTGTTGTTGCAGGATGGAAGCAGCTTTTCTCCAGCGCGTTACTGAGGCATAAGGTTGCAATAGCCCTCTTGGTAAGTTTGGAGTGGCAGGAGCTGTAAGGGAGTAAGATTTTCTTAGTTCGTGGGGCATAGGCCCAGCAAAGGTGGTTATTGCACTTAAAGGTTAAAACAAGGTCTAAAAGTCTAATACGGTTGTCGTCCGGTAACTCATGGGTAAACGTCAATGAACTAGAGCACGAAATAAAGCGATCTAAAACTCTAGCCACCACATCCTGCAGATTGTCATTAGGTAAAACTTTCAAAAGTACTAAAAATCATCAACATAGCGGAACACCTTTGCCACATGGTTCATGTCCAATTTTTCTTTCAGTAAGGAGTCAAACTTAGACAGGTAGATGTGGGTTAAGATTGGCGCCACACAACACCCAATACAAACTCCTTTTTTCTGGACGTACACTCCACCATTAAACTCAATCATTGTAGAGGACAGGTAGGTCGTGAGAAGTTCTAAAAAACCTTCAACTGAGCAACCACAGCAGTTCTGGAACCGAACCGTGCCGGATTCTTCTATTAGGTCGCGGACTGCCTGCAGCATCTGTTCATGGGGCACTGAGTAGTACAGCTCCTTGATGTCTATGGACACACCTGCATTGGCTCCGTGATCACCTCCCTTGAGCGCCGCTGTCAAATCCTGGGAACTCCCGACATAGAATAGGTCAAGGGGCTCCAGAGTGGAAAGCTTGGATTTAAGGAACTGTCCGATCACTTTTTGCCAAGATCCTCGTTCTGTGATTACAGTCCTCAGCGGGCAATCAATTTTGTGGGTTTTAGCAGTGAAAAAGACGTGCAGTCTATCACCTTTGCACGCATTCACGGCTTTTTCAAGCCTGTCAAAGTTGAGAACGTGGAGAAGCTTCAGGACATCAGATTTGGCTCTTGTCGGTCTTTTCTTGGACTTCATGAAATTTTTGTTGATCGCATCCAAAGCTTTTTCATTGAAGGCATCTTTTGATAAAACAACGAAGCTTCCTTCCTTGTCGGACTGAAGTAAAGTCAAACCTTCAGCCCGAAAGTGGTCCACAATAGACTGCAAATTGTTTTTTTTCGGTCCTTCTTTCTTGTTATTGTGCGTGGCCCTCAGAAGGCAATCAACTCCTTCGGAGATGCATCTTGTCCTCTCCTGCGATGGTGCTTTGTCAGCGATGTGGCGTATGGTGTCTAAGAGCTCATGGCCAGCCACACGTGGTTCTATGCAGTACTTCGGTCCTTTTCGGAGAATTTGGTCATAGGCACGTGGAATTATCTTTCCTTGTAAGTATGTGACAGCGCTGTTATGCATTGGAGGCCTGTTCCTTCACGGTAGATGCGGCCGTACTTGATTCCACCACCATTCTGTGACTTGGGCGGCTAATTGTTGGTGTTCCTGCAGGCGTTTGAGGTTCATCTGCCCACTATTTCTGCATGTGCAGCATAACACCATCCAGTCTTGTAAAAGACGAACCTGTCTCCAATACTCCGATTTTAAAATTCTGCAAATACGTTTCCAATGTCCGATTGACGGCTCTACCAAACCAAACAGGCCTGCTACCTCTGGAGGGGGGCAGTCATTTTTCAAACGGTAGGTCATTTCACGTGCTTTGCACGTAACGAAGGCGATGGCACTTACGCAAGTGGTGGCTTCATCGCTGGAGGGTTGCACATGAAGAAAGTTGACCATGCAACAAGAAACATGATTTAGTAGAGTGGAGAGCTGGGCGAGTCGGTACATGATTGAAGAAGGAAACCAGCGCAAACGACGAAGACACAGGAACAAGGAACAAAGGACAACGCTGGACTATCGACTGTATTTATTTGAGAAACGATCACATTTATACCCTTCAGTTATCAACCAAGCTTGCGCACACATGACAGATTAACAAGACAAGGTAAATAGCAACATCACATACAACCGCGTTTGTTCATAAATCTAATTTCTTTATCAAATAGACTAACCGTCGTGTCACTTACACATATATGTCTTTGATTAACGATATGGTATGCCTCTAGAATTTCACGTTGGCTCTTAGTTTTACCGCGTCCAAAAATTTTTGCAATTTGAACGAGTTACATGCATTAGAGAGGTTGCCTGCAAGCTTCTTGAAAGCGCGTGCACTTTGGCGCGATGTTAGTAAAATTTTTTCGGCCACATGCATTTTCGAAATTCTAAAAATCTTATATCGAGATAACTTATGCTGGGCTACACGCTTGCCAGTAAATAAGTAGACTAACAGTAGATATAAAGTTAACTATTCACCATAAGTTCACCAGCCTACTAGTTAGCACGTCTTAGCGGTATTCTGATGCGCTGCACCGCCAATGGCAAAAAAGCCACGTCGAGCCCAAAAACCCCATTTTTAAAAATTGCAGAACATTTTAGGTGAAACACACGGTATGTTGCCATAAGGGAAGGTATTCACGCCTGCGCATACCCCGCCTGCATAGACCACTGTGGATGCCCGAGGTTAACGGGCACGGGATGTTGTCCCGTTTTATGCACGGAAAAAAGCAAGTGGTTGGCGCTGCAGCCGTTGATGTTTCGATCATGACACGGACTTAAGCCGTACCAAACAGGGAGGAATAACACACACACACACACACACACACACACACACACACACACACACACACACACACACACACACACACACACACACACACACACACACACACACACACACACACACACACACACACACACACACACACACACACACACACACACACACACACACACACACACACACACACACACACACACACACACACACACACACACACACACACACACACACACACACACACACACACACACACACACACACACACACACACACACACACACACACACACACACACACACACACACACACACACACACACACACACACACACACACACACACACACACACACACACACACACACACACACACACACACACACACACACACACACACACACACACACACACACACACACACACACACACACACACACACACACACACACACACACACACACACACACACACACACACACACACACACACACACACACACACACACACACACACACACACACACACACACACACACACACACACACACACACACACACACACACACACACACACACACACACACACACACACACACACACACACACACACACACACACACACACACACACACACACACACACACACACACACACACACACACACACACACACACACACACACACACACACACACGCGCGCACGCACGCACGCACGCACGCACGCACGCACACACACGAGACAGATGGGCTGAAGGAATGAAGATAAAAGATCAGCAGAGAACATATAAGAGAAATGTGGCTATTTACAACTTATATGCGAAGATACATGTTTACGCAAAGTCTCACACGTAAATATGCACATACTACGCGCGAGTCCCTTCCAGAGTTTGAAGCTCGAGAATTCACTGAGAAAATAATACACACAAGTACCCCTTTTCCTAAAGTAAGCGAGCAACAGGTTTTTGGTTCTCAGCCGTATAATGGAGACTTTATGGCGGCTCTAAAGACCGCGAGGACAAGGGTTCAGCTTACCTTACACAAATTGAGAACTTATGTGCTGATATATCTGATTCGCTACGTGACAAACCACCGTTGCCTGGTTACTTTTGCCGGTTGTCCTATCGCAGTTACACGTGATGGCTCACCGTCGGAAAGTGACGACTTACTCGAAGCAATAAGTGTTTAGGTGTCTGCCCTACTCATGAGCCCCAAATGCTAAAACCGCTTCTAACTAACATCTACTGGCGGATGCTTTCACACTAGCTTCGTTGCTTGTGAAGCATGGAGACTCGGGGTTAGAGACTGTGCATGTGGCGACATCTGGATGAATACTGCCACACTGTAGCGAAGAATACTCGATTGCTTCTTTAGATATGCCGTACACGTGAGTGATAAAGTTTGGCAAATCTATTTTTGTAGCTGCGCCTTCTAAGGCATGTCATACGGCGCGGGAGTGCATAACCCAGCGGCGAATCGTGAAGGTGATCAGCGCGCAAGACATAATCCCCGATGGACGAGTAAACAGCGTATGCACAGCGAGTCCTTCTGCTCGGCTGGCCAGATCGTTTATTAACTTGTGTTTCGACGCGTACGAACGTGGCGCTGAGGAGTCAGGCAGGCCCTGGCCCGTGCATATCAACCATGCCAGTGCGGCATGCTCCATCAAGAGTATGGGCAGCAACGAGTACCCCGCTCCCGACCAGCGATGTCAACCGATTCCAATTCGGCACGACGATCTTCCCGAGTCGGTTCCGTCAAGCGAGCCAGTCGCATCGTTCCAGCGCATCGTGCGTAGCTTGCGGGAGCAGTGCAGAAAACATTAAACACCTTCTGGTAGACTAATTCGATACGTCCAGATGTCAAATAGGACGCAGCGAGCCTTCCAGTAAAGTGTTGGGGATAGGCCGGCCTTGGTCAAATTGCGCTAAACACGAGGCACAAAGGAAGGACACATAGGACAGGAAGAGCGCGTCTAGAACAGGTTGCGCTCACCCTCTTCTATGTGTCCTTCCTTTGTGTGTCGTGTTTCCTAGCGCAATTTTACCATGGCTTCTGCAGACGATCACCAACCAGCCCGACTACAACTCTCGCTTGGGGATAGTCAGAGCAAGAGGAGAATATAGCAAATGTAGCAGAAAGCTCAGAAATGCAGAAGAATGCAGAAATAACAGGACCCGTTCAAGAAATAAAGTAATATAGCTTAGAACATGAAAAATAGGATTGCATTGATGAAAAAAATAAAAAGATTAGGATGCAAAGTAAAAAACGCAGGAAAAAATACAAAATGCATAGAACAGCCAAATAAATTTACAAGGCAAGGTGGCTACCACCCCGATTCACAGGGGATGGCTGTAGTTCCCTCTCTATTTCTATGTGACAGTGCTGCTAGTGACACCCGGCAGGTTAACTTTAGTTTGCAGGGACTTCAAGTGCTCCGTCAAGGCAACACCACCTAGAATGCAGAAGTGCTGATCAAGCTCACCGTTCGGCAATGGCTGCTGACAGTCCTGTTTGGCGTGCCCTGACACACACCTGCAGCAGTTTGGGGACCTTATGTTCACAACGGGCGCTGGCCTGCCGGAGGTCGTCAAATGATCCGCGGCATTGGGGATCCCTGGAATATATTCCAACCAGGGAACGTACGAAAAGTGCAGGAGCTCTAGACTAGATAAAACGCGCGCCGTCCTACATGGAGCGGAAACCCCCGCCTTGCCGTAACGGAAGGAAAAAAGGATTGGAAAGAGAAGAAAATGCTGTAAAGAGAGCGCGCTTCACATGGCGGGGTTGCTCGGAGACAGATAACGCGTGCTCTCGGCTCAGCTGTGTCGCAACACGCAACTCTAGGCCCGTACGTGTTGCGGACAAGCGCATCGGAACCCCGAGGACTGAAGGCGGCGGCACTCCTTTTCCGCTTTCTGGAGAACCGCCTTTGCAGAAAATATGGGTACAATTTTTTATAGCCGGCCGTTGCTCTGCGTTCTGAACACGGGGCTGACTAACCTGGCGGCGATGACTTTTCAGAGGACGTGTTTCAACTTCTATATTCACAAGCAGATTTTTTTTTGTTTTTCCGTGGGTGGCGCGAAGACCGACACTTCTCAGGAGTGAAAATCAGCCCGGGGCCGTATACCATAGGGTGTCCATTTTGAAATGGTCCTTTAACGTCCATCTGGTCCTCTGTGAATGGTCACTCAGATACACCAACGACTATCGTGCATCTGCGCAAAGCGACCCGGCCATTGTGTAGATGGTGGCCGGGCCTAGATCTATTCATGCTTGATCACATTAAGCCCATGGTATAGAGAGAGGGGTGGTATATGGGTTTTTGACAACTCAAAGTGAAGAAAGGAGGGCGGAGCCACGGGGTGCTTGCGAGTGTTTCGACAAGAGGACTTGTCTTAGCCCAAATGAAGACGTCTTCTTGTGGAAACAGTGGCAACAACCCTGAGGCCATTTCCTCCCTCGGTCATTTTGTGATGAGCACCATGAATAAGTGATGCCATGCTGGATGAAAAGAATGTATCAGTGCTCTTCAAGCATTCTCTAGCACAATATGCGAAGCACCCATGCAAATATATAAAGAAAACAATATATCTGCGATGTAACAGCACCATGTGCAAATTACACAGGTTTCTCATCTTCTGATTTCTAGGACGAACCTGAGTGACTTCAACACAGTCAGGCGAAGAACTTATTTGGAAAAAAAAATTAGTGCGGAATCAACGTGGAGATTTCTCCAAAATACAAATGTACAATTCTTTAACTGAGTGAGTATTTTCTATAGACAATTGCTATTCAGTTTTTACTATCTTGCGTATACTCCTTGAGCGGCTTTTAACGCGGCACCTATCCATCATTGGCCAGTTAATATCAAGCACAAGCAAAGCAGGGTATTATACGTGATATGATACACGTATTTGCATCGCCATGTTGTGTAGTGCACTATCAGCACACAGATTTAGTACTAACAGCCTTCTCAGTACAGCGCTCAACGACACAGTTTGTACATGCAAGTCTGCAATTCAGTTCGATATGTCATCTGGCCTCTCACCAAGAGCATAAGGATTGCACCACCTATAAGTTGGAGAAGATGCGACGGTGCAAAGGTGCACGTTGCAGGCCCACAGTTTTCGGCGGAGCTCATTTATGATGACTTCGCGCTAGTAACACATGCGCACGTTTCGCTTGACGTAAGCAGATGATTCGATGAAATGTTTGAGACGGGAAATATTAGTGCTAAAGTAGAAATCACAAGTAAGATGGACGCAGGAGAAGCGCCTACTCGTGTTTGTCTACCTTGTTGTGATCGGAGGCCCTGACAGCGGGAACAGACGAGCCCGGCAGGCGCCACCGAACTGTTTGACCAAAGGTGCTGTCGTACTGAGAAGAGGATTAGGAACGGCTCCTGGCGACGGCGAGCTGTGACGAAAGGCTTTTAATCCCTTCATCCGGAGTATGGAATGCGCCGAACTGCGCCCTCACGTGGACCGGCAGAAAGACCCGAACAAAGGCGCCGGACCCTCCCCGCTCGCTTGCACCTGCGCGGCCAGACAAAGCGGGGGCGGACACGGCTGATTCATCTTACCCTCTGGAATTCACCGGGACCGTCAGGACGCATCTTTCCCACGGAGGGGATCACCGCCTACAAAGCCAACGACCTTATGCACCGGGTCAACCCGTCGGAAACCGCATTCCAGGACCTCAAGGCGCCAGGATTCCTTATCGCCTGTGCACGTGTTTGTGAGGGCGGTGTGGTCACGGGGTTAGGGCGGAGACTATGAAGAGTGTGTCTGCCCATTGGACGCTTGACCAGCCACCGGATTCCCTAGCTAGGTGCCTAGGGAATATCCACTGTATTTGAGCCGCAATTTGGCGGGTTTCACAACACTTCATCTTTGACTTTTGGTCTGCCTGCTTCTGTGGTAAATATGTAAATAAACCTTCAAGTTTACTAACCCTCTTGAAGGCTTCCCTCCGTCGTCTGCAGAGTTCCTCGTTATGCGGTGAAGACCTCGGTCTCGATATCCAAGCATATCAACTGGTTGGTAGCGGTGGGATGGTCTGCGCCTGCTCCTGACTCTGGTATGGTAAGTGCGCCGTCTTTCTCTTGGAGCATTGCCAGGTTTTACAACTTTGTAAAATTGTTAGCCTAGGTAATCGAAGGTTGGTATAAGAGGCAGCCGGGGTTCCTCTGATCACGTGAGTAGAGACTTGCTGTTGCTTAAATAGTCATGGACTGGAAGAAGCTGCGCATACCAAACCTAGTTCTCGTATGCGGGGAATTGGGCATTGATTGTGGGTCGATCCGTAGAAAATCTGAATTGATTAGGGCAATTGAGGATTTCGGTGCGGACGCGGAGATAGTAGAATGTTGGGAGCTAATTAAGGAGGAGTTGGAGAAGGAAAGGGAAAAAAAAGCGAGAGGATGAACAAAAGAAGCGAGAGGATGAAAAAGAAAGGAAGAGCGAAGAGCACGAAAGAAAGCGCGAAGAGCAGGAAAGGGAGCACGAAAGGAAGCGCGAAGAGCAGGAAAGGGAGCTCGAAAGGAAGCGCGAAAAGCACGAGAGGAAGCGCGAAAAGCATGAAAGAGAGATCGAGAAAAAACGGCTCGATCTACAGATAGCTCAGGCTGCACAGGCAGAACGCACTAGGCTAGAGGTGCCGAATACAGTGGCAAGCCAGGCAGCATCAAAAATAAAAATAAAGGACCTCTTGCAACCGTACAAACTTGGAGAGGACATAGGGTTCTTTCTCGTGAACTTTGAGCGGGCATGTGAAAGTTGCGAGTTCCCGACCGAGTCTTGGCCGCAGAAACTCCTGACCATTCTTCCATGTGAGGCGGCCCAAGTAATCGCTCGTCTGGCAAAAGAATAGGCGGCAGACTATACTAAATTAAAAGCAGCACTCCTAAAATAGTATCGCCTGTCCGCAGAGGCATTTCGGCGCCGCTTCAGGTAAGCGAGAGAACAGCCGAACCAGTCATTTCCGGATTTTGCGTATAACTTTAAGGCAGACCTGAAGGAATGGCTAAAGGGAGAACAGGCTTACGGAACTCACGATGAAGTGATATAGGTGATCTGCCTATAGCAGTTTTTTGGCTCTTTGAGGGAAGAAATGCGCGTGTGGGTGCAGGACAGGCCGGGAAATAAAACCCTAGAAAGTGCAGCACAGCTGGCCGAAGAGTTCCATGCCAAGCGCGTAGCAGAGGGTGCGCGTGCCCCTGTAAGCCCCAAAGTAGAAAAAAAAATTTCCACGGATCCAGACAGGAGGAGCAGCAAGCCGCAACTTGGAGCGGAACGAGGGCCACAAAGCAGAGTCAAGCAACTCCACAAAGGGGGCGACCGAAAAAGAGAGGGATTAGGCTTTTGAAGCCAGAGTGAAAGCAGTGTGTTTCCGTTGTCACGAGCCCGGTCACTTCGCCAACGCTTGCAGGAAGCAGGAAATCGTTCTCTCCTTGGTGGAGGCGGGCGATGAGAACATGCACCTGCTAGAGCCATACCTGAAAGACATGCAGGTTAATAGAAAACCGTAGCGGGTTCTGAGGGACTCCGCGGCCATCATGGACGTAATCCACCCCACGTACGTGAACGCAGCTGATTTTACTGGGGAATGTGCATGGATTAGGCAGGTGGCCGAAGAGAATAGCGCATGCTTGCCGATCGCATGAGTTAGAATAGAGGGCCCGTTTGGCGTTCTGGAAACGGAGGCAGCGGTATCACGGAATCTGCCGGAAAAATTTCCGTACCTCTTTTCAAATCGGTCGGAGCAGATGCTCCAGGTAGAGGGTCGTAGTTTCGGCGATCGAACCGTCCAGGCGCTCACTCGTGCGAAGGCTCGCGAGATTGCAGCTGAAGTAAATCGTAGGAAGAACGAAGGCTCTCCCACGACGGGTCAGGCAGGGGCAAACCCAGGAGGCGATGCTACTGAGACGAGCGGAGAGGCTCGCGGCAGGAACAGATGCGACGCCGAGTGCAAGGAACCAGTCTCTGAGCCGCAGGGCGACTCAGTGGGGGTCGGGTCAAATGTCGTGCAGCCACGCTTGGAACCCTTTTTGGATCTCGCCAAAGTCGATAGAGACATGATTGCAGCCGAGCAGGCGGCGGACGTTACACTTCGAGATTTATCGAGCCGGACAAGTGAAGAAAGTGTAGCAACGAAAAATATTACGATCCGTAACCGTTCCGGGGTGTTGTATCGACATTACAAGGACTCAAAGGGGGTCCAGTTTGATCAGCTCGTGGTGCCGCAGAAATACCGCGCAGGCATCCTTAAATTGTGCCATGGTGGGGATTGGTCTTGCCACCTTGGAGTGAAGAAAACTAAAGTTAGGCTTCTACAGGAGTTTTATTGGCCTGGCTGCTTCAGGGATGTCGAGGAGTTTGTAAAGTCCTGCGACACCGGTCAGCGTGTCGGAAAGCCAGGGGATTTAAGGAAGGCTCCGATGAAGCTAGTGCCCGTGATTAGCGAACCCTTCCGTCGTTTGGCGGTGGACGTAGTCGGTCCTCTACCAGTGACTCAGTCGGGCTACCGCTACCGAAAAGGGCTGGAAAACGGGAATGCCGACGGTCTCAGTCGTAGCTTTCCTGCATAATCTGGCGTAAAATGCCCTAATGCTCGAGAAAACCTACCGTCCATCATTTTTGTTTTTTGTTTTTTTCTTGCTTCTCCGTACCTACCTCATTGCTGAAAAAAATAGTTTCTTTCCAAATTTCAGACGCATGTCTTTTGCGAAAAAAGGAAAAACAAAAAGAGGAACTACTTTTGGCTCAGCAGACTTCCGGGCGTGAGCTGTTGGCGAGGGTTCAGTCATCCAAAATTTGCAGCCATATTGCTCCGTTTTAAAGACCTGGCAATGTTCTGAGGCTGGCCGCGTACGGCCTAGCCGAATGTAGGGGCTGAGCTCCGATCTGATCGCTAATGCTCCGTTGAGGACCCTTTCCAGCTGTGCAGGTCAAGTGGGCTGACTACTACGAGGCCGACTGGGACTACTCTGACGCCCATTCGTGGTGCACCGACCAGCTGCAACCACTTCGTGGCGTCTTCTTGGCGGCGGACGGATTGTTGTGATCGGAGGCCCCGACAGCGGGAACAGACGAGCCCGGCAGGCGCCATCGAACTGTTTGACCAAAGGTGCTGCCGTCCTGAGAAGAGGATTAGGAACGGCTCCTGGCGACGGCGAGCTGTGACGAAAGGCCTCTAAACCCTTCATCCGGTGTATGGAATGCGGTGTTTCTCCCGAACTGCGCCCTCACGTGGACCGGCAGAAAGACCCGAACAAAGGCGCCGGACCCTCCCCACTCGCTTGCACCTACGCGGCCAGACAAAGCGGGGGCGGACACGGCTGATTCATCTTACCCTCTGGAATTCACCGGGACCGTGAGGACGCATCTTTCCCACGGAGGGGATCACCGCCTACAAAGCCAACGACCTTATGCACCGGGTCAACCCGTCGGAAACCGCATTCCAGGACCTCAAGGCGCCAGGATTCCTTATCGCCTGTGCACGTGTTTGTGAGGGCGGTGTGGTCACGGGGTTAGGGCGGAGACTATGAAGAGCGTGTCTGCCCATTGGACGCTTGACCAGCCACCGCATTCCCTATCTAGGTGCCTAGGGAATATCCACTGTATTTAAGCCGCAACTAGGCGGGTTTCACGGCATTTCATCTCTGACTTTTGGTCTCCCTGCTTCTGTGGTAAATATGTAAATAAACCTTCAAGTTTACTAACCCTCCTGAAGATCCCTCCATCGTCTCAAGAGTTCATCGTCATGCGGTGAAGACCTCGGTCCCGATATCCAAGCATATCAACCTTTAGCGTTATTACTTTCACTCTCAAACGGTGTGCACCATATAGCCCCAAATTGACGTTCTTTTAAACCATCGATCACCATCATCATCAGCCTAACTACACCCACTGCAGGGCAATGGCCTCCTCCATATCTCTCCAATTAGCCCTGTACTTTGTCAGCTGCGCCCACCCTATGCCTGCGAACTTCTTATCTCATCCGCCCACCTAACCTTCTGCCGCAACCTGGTACGCTTGCCTTCTCATGAAATCCACTCCGTTACCCTCAAGGCCCAGCGGTTGTCTTGCCTTCGCATCACATGCCCTGCCAAAGCCCATTTATTCCTCTTGATTTCGACTAGGATATCATTAACCCGCGTTTGTTCCCTCACCCACTCCGCCCGCTTCCGGTTTCTTAACGTTACACCTAGCATTTTTCTTTCCATGGCTCGCTGCGTTGTCATCAACTTAAGCTGAACCCGTTTCGTTAGCCTCACGTTTCCGCCCCTTAGGTGAGAACCGGTAAGTTACAGCTGTTGTACGCTTCTCTCTTGATCAAGGGGTATTGGTAAGCTGCCATTCATGATCTGAGAGAACGTGTCATACGCGCTCCACCCCATTTTTATCCTTCTAGTTATTTCAATCCAGAGATCCGGATCAGCTGTCACTACCTGCCCTAAGTAGATCATTCTTTTATCCCTTCCAACCCCTCGCTGCCAATTGTGGACTGCTGCTCAATTGCTAGACTTGAACATTACTTCGGCTTTCTGCGTGTTAATTTTTGTACCAATCGTTCTCCTCTGTGGGCGGATGTATCGTTTTCCGCTCGCTCTCAGCGCAGGCGCGACCGTGCTACGCTTAGTATTTCGTACACCACCTATTTTCTGTTGTTACCACTCACCAATGGTAACCGTAGCGCTGGGCCAATGTGCGGAGAACAGAGAGCATATTTTTCGTGGTTTTATTGACACATATGTCTTTCACGTTACTTTGAGTCTAAAAGAGCGATTTCTTAAAATACACTTTACTATATCTTTGTTACAGCATTTCCTACAATATAGACCATATGTGCTGGCGCATTAGAAGTGTTAAGTTTAACTCAAACATTTTCAGTGCACCATTTCGCGCATTATTCGCATAATACATGTGCGAGCATTCCGCGCACGCTGTTCAATTAATGCAGAAGGATAATTCTGTGCACAGTGAGTGCCCGCAATCTAGTGCATCGACGATGTACCTTACAATCTGAGATAATTGCAAACGATTATTTAGTATTTATGCTAATAGTTAAAGCAAACTACAATCACGCAATGGCCTTCACTGTCCGTGCTAATATATTCGACGCCAATAGAATTCAGTCAACATACAGCTGCATAATCGGTTTCCACGATGTGCCGACTCTTCTGCGGACCATGCCCGATGAATGCCTCATCAACAACAGTGACTAAATCATTGTTCATGATCTACAGCCCCGAAATGAGTGGTGGCTCCAGAGAAAGCGAGCGCAGGTAGCGGTTCCCGTCGTATCCGTGCGGGTCTCGCTGCATTGTTCGCAATTTCGAGGGTGACGAGCACAAAACCAGATATGAGCGTAGCTCTAGAAGAACCGACATAACACATAACATAACAGGACACGACATGACATAACAGACATAACATTACATAACGTAACACGACATAACATAACCGAACCGACATAACAGGCGACAGCGCCCGACATAACACGACATAGTACGCAAAGGATGCACGGCGGTTGCAACGGCCGCGCGGGTCAGGTTTGCGAGGCGGCTTCGCAAGATGTAATGTTATGGCCTCTCTTTAGTTCTCTTCTTCATCCATGGTTCAGCCGCGTCGTTCGTGCTTGAAAAATCTCCAACCAACCGTTATCCGCTTCCCGCTGCTCTCCGCTCACGGCTGCCGATAAGCAGAGCAGGCTATCACGCTGTACACTAAAAGGTGAAGCTTAAGTGTCTTTCAAGTTTTTTTCTGGGCTTCTTGAATCCCGTCCTACTTTCTCGGATTATTTTAACTAAGAGATCTTGGATGGTTTCATAATGCATGGATGGAGGGCTGAACCCTTTAAATGAGGCGGTGACTCACGCCATCTAGCCATGACTCGTGAAATTTCACTCTTCTCTTGATTTTAGAGGCAATTCAGATAACCTTGGCTTGGTTATTTCTGCCCGCTTAAAATTTATTTTTTCTTCACTGTCCTTACACGCCAATGCTTTGAATAAATCAGCCCCGCAGTTTCCAAAGGCTGAAGCCTTTTACAGAAAAATATCAAGTGTTCAGCCGTTTCCTCCTCCTCTCTACATGAACAACTTAACATGTCTATCTCATGGTACCTGACTCGGTATGTTATAGACCGCAATACTACTGTCTTGACCTCGAACAACAAAGAGCTTCCCCTAGAATTATCGCAGGTATTTTACTTGGCAGTTTCTTGCTAAACATTCTGTATGTTCCCAGTGCCAATTTAGTCAGCATCTTTGTTTTTCCCAGAGCCCTCTCTGTTTTTTTGCCCTTTCTCTTAACCGAAAATTCATGATTTGCCCCCCATCTGCTGGCCAGACATTTTCATGCCAGTTTTCTAGTTCGCTTTTACCAGTTTGTGTTTCCAAGCCCACTGCTTTTCCCCCACTTCTTGCAGTCTCTCCTCAAAGTCAATCTAATTGCTAGCTCCTTTGCTTTCGAATGATACCCATCCCATATCACTCCATACCTCCTGGATGGTGTATTGCCTTGCGGTCCCAAAGCAAATATACCTACACCGTGTTGTTTGATTTGTAACTTTGCTCGAACCTCTGGTCTCATGCATAGCACCACATTGCCGAAAGTCAGTCTAGGAACCATCACCACTTTACAGATCCCTTTTTACCGCTTCTTACCTACTGTAGTACCAGAATGCCCTATTTTCCAAGACAGCTGCATTCCTACTACCGTTTGTCCTTACATATTTTTCATGCCCCGTCAGATACTCAGTCCTGTTACTTATCCTTATGCGCGTGTGCATGACTTGCACTACGTCACATCTCCCCTCTCTCTCTCTTTTTTTTTTAATCGTCGAATCAAGTAGAGTTTCAGAACTCAGGCGCCGGGTATCTTCGTGGTGGTTGGCGCTTCCGTTCACTCCTGCGGAGTTGTGTAGATTCGGATGTCCCTGTAGTGTCTGGGACTCCCACAGCTGGCAGCGGCGCGGGAGTCTTGTGGTCTGGAGACGAGGGAGGAGGAGCCGGATTGAGGTGTTCTCTTGTGCGCTGAAACTGTTGACCCTCTTCCGTTTTGACGATGTAGGCACGAGGAGTCTCAGCCCGCTGTACGACCGTGACAGGGGACCATGATCTTGAGGGCACATTGTACATAGTTGCGGTCGAGCCAGTGCGAAGCTCTGGAAGAGGCCGTGTACCTCTGTTGTAGAAGCAGCGTTGCTTGCTCCTGATGTCTTCTAGCCTTCGTCGCACGGTCTTGGGTGGCACTGTTTGTGGCTGTAGGTGGCTAGTTGGCACAGGAAGCAGCGTTCTTGTCTGTCGGCCCATGAGCCTCTGCACAGGGGACTTCAGAGAAGAGTCCCGAGGTGAATTTCGACACTCAAGCAATGCGGCACAAAACTCAGTGCTACCGAAACGGAACCGCCTTAACAGCTTCTTAGCTTCCTGTACTGCTCTTTCTGCCATTCCATTCGAGCGGGGATAGTACGGACTAGACCGGACGTGTTGCAGGCCAATCTTATCGGCGTAATCCTTGAACTGTTGGCTACTGAAGGGTGGTCCGTTGTCTGTGCAAAGTCGCCTTGGGAAGCCATGTGTTGCGAAGATGTCATTGCATGCTGCAATAACCTTGTTGGCTGACGGCGCTTGCACAAGCCTGATTTCAAAAAAGAAAGAGTAGAAGTCAACAACGACTAAGTACTCGGCACCGTTGTGATGACAAATATCAGCTCCTACTGACTCCCAGGGCAGAGTTGGTATCTCGTGACTTAACAGCGGTAGTCGCGCATTTCTTGATTTGTACTTTTGGCATGTTTGACAGCGTTGAGCGACTTCCTCAATATCGCTGTTTATACTTGGCCAGAAGACAACGGTTCGGGCGCGTGCCTTCATTTTTTCTGCTCCTGTGTGCGCGGCATGAAGAGAAGCCAGTACCTCACTGCGCAGTCTGGCAGGAATGATAAGGCGATTGCTCCGGAACACAAGGCCGGAATCAGTATGCAGCTCGTCGCGGAAGCTCCAGTAGCTGCGTAGCTCGGTAGGGACGTCAGCCTTGTCAATGGGCCACGCTGTGCTTGCATACTGGCGAAGTTTCACCATGCTTGGGTCACGGTCCGTCTCCCGCAGAACTTGCTCCAGGCGCCTGTCTGAAGCTTGAAGACAAGCGATAGTGTTAACGTGGAAATGCGCGCAATGTTCTACGAGCTGTGCTTTATTAGGAAAACGTGATAACGCGTCAGCGATGAACAGTTGTTTTCCCGGAGTATACTTGACGTTTATATGGTATTTTTGTAGGTTTAGACGCATACGCTGCAGGCGGAGAGGGCACTGGCATAATGGCTTCTTGAAAATCATTTCGAGCGGCTTGTGATCAGATTCCACAATGACTTCTGGCTGCCCGAAAATGTAGTCCTTGAATTTTTCACAGGCGTGGACGATTGCTAGCATCTCTTTCTCTATCTGCGCGTACCTTTGCTGTGCTTCTGTCAGCGAGCGAGATGAGTAAGCTAAGGGGTGTCCATCCTGCATTATCACAGCGCCAATTCCGTTTTGGCTGGCGTCTACAGATAGGGTGATTGGTTTGCCCTTCTGGTAATATGCCAATATGGGAGCCGTTGCTAGTGCTTCGCGCAGTGCTTCAAAGCTTTTTTGATGTCTGTCTTCCCAAACCCATGCAGCATTCTTTTTTAAAAGTTCTCGGAGCGATGCTGTGAGCGTTGACATATTAGGAATGAAGCGGGAAACGAAGTTCACCATACCCAAGAATGTCTGTAGCTCTTTCCGGTTGCAAGGGGCCTGCACGTGGAAAATATCTTCCAGTCTCCCTGGATCCAGGCTCAACCCGTCGCGCGTCAACACGTGGCCTAGGTACTTGACGGATTCCTGCAAGAAGTTACACTTTGTTTTGTTCAATTTCAAGTTGTGCTCCTGACATCTTGTCAGCACATTGACAAGATTTGCGTCATGCTCTTCTTTAGTGCGACCCCAGACTAGAATGTCGTCCATTACGACTGCTGTGCCAGTGAGACCTTCTAATACTTTGTGCATGGCGCGCTGAAATATTTCGGGAGCCGAAGAAATGCC
Organism: Amblyomma americanum; assembly: GCF_052857255.1. Lineage (NCBI taxonomy): Eukaryota > Metazoa > Arthropoda > Arachnida > Ixodida > Ixodidae > Amblyomma > Amblyomma americanum. The sequence goes on from NC_135504.1 coordinate 66,336,101, forward strand.
GAAAGGCATACGTAGGAACCTGTAACGACCGTACGGAGTGCTCATTGTGCAAATTCTGGAGCTTTCCTCATCCAGTTTTATCTGCCAAAATCCCGTAGCGGCATCCAAAGTCGAAAAGTATTGTGCTCCACACAGAGACGGTGCAATGTCTTCTAGCGTTGGCATAGGATAATGTTCCCTCAGCAGCGCTTTGTTCAAATCAGATGGATCGAGACATATGCGTACCTTGTCGTTCTTTATGACGGTAACCATGTGGCTGGACCACTCGGTTGGCTCGGTCACCTTGGAAACTACTCCGGCTGCTTCCATGCGGTCCAGTTCCGCTTTTACTCTGTCCTCGAGTGCGAACGGAATCCGGCGTGCTGCTTTGACCACTCCTTGGGAACCTGGCTTGAGCTTCAAGTGGTAGACGACACCCTTGAGCTCGCCTAATCCGGAGAAGACGTCTTCATACGGCTTGACTACGTCATACAGCTCTTGGTGCTCCAGTGAAGAAATTCGGCGAATCAAGCCTAGCTTCTCGGCAACTGAGCCGCTAAGAGTCACGGGTATGTCGTCTTCCATTACGAAGAATGTCGTTTCAAATGTTCCCTCGGGTCCGGTCACATGAAGGTGACTACGTTTCGTTGCTTTTTTCTGAAAGCCAAAAAATGTGTTCAGCACGACAGCGCAGTTTTCGGGTTGCTTTTGAGTTATCTTCTGCAGCTGGCTGCGTGATATGACCGAGCAATTGGCTCCTGTATCAAGCTTGCAGGCAACGGGCGTTTCTTCTATTTTCACGATTGCAGTCCAGCGGTCGTCTTTCTTGCTGCTTGGCGATAAAGTTTGCAACCAGAAATTATCTGCCTGTCCGTCTGAATTCGCTTCCAGTGACGCCACTTTTTGCTCTTTCACGCAGAGGTTAGCGCTCTTCGTTTTGCACGCAGCTGCAAAATGATTTCTTTTGCCACATTTTAAGCACGTGCGTCCCTTTGCAGGGCATGTTTCACTGTTGTGAACACGAGCACATTTGTTACAGCGACTTTTCATTTGGAGGACCGCATTGACGTCCACTTCACAGTTCTTGCTGGAGTGTATTTCTTCACTTTGCTCTTTGCCGTGTTCCCGAGCTCGACACATTTCAACAGTTTTGGCCAAGGAAGCATTTTCAGAAAGAAGCGTTTCTTGAAGCTTCTTGTCTCTCATTCCCAGAATGATTCTGCTTCTTAGCATGCGTTCTTCCAGCTCACCGAATTCACAGCTTTTTGCTAGTACACGCAGCTCCGTTAACCAATCGTTAAAATGTTCGTCTTCCTTCTGGTCACGCTTTCCAAATCGAAACTCGTGATAAGCTAGGTTTAGTGCTGGTTTGTAGAACGCTTCAAACTTTCGCTTCAGTACAGCAATGTCGCTTTTATCCTCTCCAGCATCAAATACGAAAGTGCTGTACGTTTTGCGTGCGTCTTCTCCAATACTGATGAGAAAAGTGGCTGCCTGTACCTCTTTCGGTTGTTGGTCCAGGTAGGTTGCAGTTGAGAAGAGCTCGAACTCTTGCTTCCATGCTTCCCAGCTATGCCAGACATCTCCCGTTGTATCCAGGGCCTTCGGTGGTGGCAGCAGCGAAGTGACGGGGGCGGCAGGCTGGGCGCGGTGCTGCTTGGCGTCTGTCATGGCTCTGGTCCGATGAAATTACCCGGGCCTCCCGGATTGCCGTGCTTCTGCCGTCGGTTACGTTGCCCGGTTGCGTTGCGCGATCGCTAACCGGCCACTTCTGACACCATGTGGACACGACGAAGCATGGTGCATGAATGACGCTTTATTGAAGAAGGCGAGCGGTTATATAGGCAAGCGGTTAGATAACAGAAATGGGGGCTGCTTCTGTCCGGCTAGGCGCGTGTGCATGACTTGCACTACGTCACAACCCCAAGATACTTGTACTTATCCACTACCTCTAGCATGATCTCCTGTATCCTATGCTCACCACGTACCCTCATCATTAAACGTTATGACTGCATACCTTTCCTTACTGAACTTGAAACCTGATCTATCTCTCTCTGTACCACCAACCTCTGCAAATATTCTCTGTTGTCAGCCATTAGCACGATATCATTCGCGTAGATTAGCACTGGTAATTGCTGCCCAATCCAATCTCCTTGCTTGAAGAAAGAAGGGTTGAATCTTAGTTCGCTACTGTCTAGTTTGGTCTCTAACCCTCGTTGGTACAATATGAACAACAAATATGACAGAGGACACCCTGGCCTAAACCGCCACCGTATCTCTATAGGCTCTGATGCATTTTTCCTATTTTATAGGCGCTCTGCTACCTTTATAGACATCTTTTAAAAGATTAATTACTCCATCTTCCACATACAATGTGCCCAGTATCTCCCACAAATCATCTTAAATAACGCTGCCGTAGGCTCCCTTGATATCCAGAAATGCTAGCCATACGGGCCTGTGTTCCTTCTCAGGAATCTCGATACACTGCATCAATGACAACAGGTTGTCCTCTAACCTCCTTTGTTTCCGGAACCCATTTTGTAGCTCCCCTAGCTCCCCTTCGGTCTCCACTCATGCCTGCAGTCTCATTTATAATCTGCATCACCACCTTGTAAACCACTGACGTCGCTGTTATGCGACGGTAGTTGTTTGTGTCAGCTTTGTTCCCCTTTCCTTTATATATCATGTTCATCCTGCTTAGTCGCCATCCATCGGGGGCTTTCCCAACCATTATCATTTTACTGCCTACATCTCTTAAAGGTTGCTTAGATTTTGGTCCTAGCTTCTTTATTAACATAATCGGAATACCCTACAAGGAACCTTCTTCTTTGCCCTTTCCCACTCTCTTTGTCTTTGGCCCACAGCACCGCCACACGGCTAAAGCACTGCCTCGAAGCATGCGGCATCAACTGTGAGAGAGACCGGCGGTGCCGTCATGCCAGCTGGGCCGACAGCTGTATTCTTGAGGAAAAGGGCGATTAAAGAAGGAAAGTGCAGAAACAGAGCGGCGCGATATGCAGCGTTCTTCGGCGTTTAAGACCACACGCATTGGGCTCTGCGGTGCCACTGCCACAACGCTGCTCATTTCTCTCTGTTTTTTCCCGCCTCGTTTCCCGCCCGGCGCGGTTCGGGTACCCACCGTGAAGTGAGGCAGGCACAGAGTCTTTTCGTTTCCAAGAAAACAAAACAAAAGAACACAAACAAAACTGTATGTAAATGCTTGCCTATCACGAGACGCCTGGCGCGGGCGAGCACGTCGCAGCCTTCTCAGTTAACACGCTGACTCAAGAGACAGAACAGCGGCATCGCTTTCATGCGTGCTCTCTCCACTTTATTGCCATTTGCAACAGAAACAACTGCAGTAAATGTGCATGTAGCGTTGCCGTTACTCTGTGACCCGAACACATGGCGTACCAACGTGGTAACGATGACCTTTTACATGACGTGGTTCTAACAAGTACAGTGACGACCTCTATTAGTATAAAAATGAAACAGTGCATTCCTGCAACGTTTTCATGATAAGGCCACTTAGAAAAAATACCAAATTATTGTCATTAAACATATTTCAGGTCTCAATGAAGAAGCGTCGTCAATGCTGCGTCTCATTTTGTGGAAACATTCTTAGCAGTGCCCTCAATGGCACTGCCGAAGGTTATCAGCACAGAGAAAGAAAAAACTGAAAAAAGGAATCGTCACGTGACAATTTTTAAGCGTATTCGCCAAAAAAAAGGGCAAAAAAATTCGGTAGAGACACTCATGACTGCTTGCATGCGGCAATGCGAAATCGATTGTGTGGCGCGCAGCAGACAGCACTCTCCCCTTTTCATTTTCTCTCTCTGCAGGCACATGTACGCGCAGTACGATACTCTCTGCCATGACCAACACCGGTGGTCGCCTTCTACCATCTCTCCTCGTTAGTTATGATTCTGCATCTGGCTGCTTTGCTAGACGGACGCAGAAATGGCTCGCTCCGAGCGAGGTGCCGCAATGGATTCCGTTGACAGGGATGAATCGGTTTCTGGACCACCTCGTGGTTATCGCTTTCTGCTACCGATGCTGCCCTCTGACGTAGGTAGGCGGTTCTGTGTTTTCTTGCACGGTGATACCTCCAAGCGTCCGTATCGAATAGAGTACTTTCGTCAACCATTAGAAGACGCCGGCGTCCTTAAGGATATCAGCGGCATTGCTGCTTACCAGATGAGACACCTCTGGCTCGTGAGGCTCCTAACCAGGAGGCGAAGGACGCTGTGTTTGCGGCCGGAGGCATGAGTGTGAAAGGCGACTACTGTGCTATTATTCACACCTGTCGAAATGAGGGCAAGTTCGAGATTCACTGGTTGCCATTTCGGCTACCCAGTGAGACCCTTCGGAAGGCTCAGAGCGAGTTTGGAGAAGCGATGGAAATTTGGCACGGGGAATGGAACGTTCCAGGATTTGGATAAGAGAAGTCGACAACACGTGTCGCTAGCATGACGCTTCAAGAGGGGGTCACGGCGGGGGAGCTACCGCATCTTTTTAAGTTCCACGGGGGCTCTGTTCTTGTGGTTGTGCCCGGTAGGGCACCTGTTTGTCTCCGGTGTCGCAGACGCGGTCATATCCGCTGCGACTGCCAGACGCTTCGCTGCACTAAGTGCCGCGCCTGTGGTCATGTCCGTGAGGACTTCTTACGCACGTACGCCAATGAAACATGGGCGGCCTCAAAAGGTTGTGACGATAAAGAGGACATCATGGACATCGAGGAAGCCGAAACGACGGCCCCTGATGACCGTTGTAAGAGCGCGTCTGTTGAACAAGGAAGCGTCTGTGACGGAAACATGAAAACATCGAGCTCTCTCACGCCGAAAGAGCAAGGTGACGTGAGCAACACGACGGAAACGCCGCCGGTGAGCAATCAAGCGTCTGCAATGAATGCCGAAGCGGAGCCAGTCCAGGAGGACAGGGCATCACAAGGTGACACCTTCGGCCTCGCTAAGCGTGCCAAGACGATGTGGCCACCTCCTTCACGACCTTCCACCGATGTCAGGTTGCAACGCCTCGAGCGTCAGTGGCTCCGAGCCACCGGGGCCAAGGAGAAGTACTTGCCTGAGTCTCGGTCTTCGTCCGCGTTTTCTGTACGCAGCGCAAGGGGCACAGATTAATCGCCCCTTCTTATGGGGTAAGGAGCACGCCTGGTAAGCCACCTGTATCTTGTTCGTGCTCTGGATTCTCAGCATGTCTTGTCTTCTGTCAAATTTCAAATGCAGGACGTTAAACGTGCGTGGACCAGCAGCTAGGCGTAAACAATGCCAGCTAAGGCGTCTGTTGTATGAGAAAGGCCTTGACATACTTGCAGCACAAGAAACAAAGATAGAGAGTGAGAGCGCGACAGACGCTATGGTTGCGCAGTTCAGGTCGCCTTTTAACGTGCGTGCTAGTCATGCACTGGGAACATCAGCGGGTTGTGCACTGTTAATTAAGAACTGTCTTGGTATCGAGGAACAAGCAGCGGTGTGTTGCACGAGGGGCAGGTTTGTGCCCTGTGATCTGTTGTACGAGGAGCAAAATTTGAGAGTTATCAGTGTGTATGCTCCTACAAAACCGCGTGAACGTCTTTTGTTCTTCCAAGAACTGTGTGCGTACATCGAATGCAATAGACGTATTCTTTTGGGGGATTTCAATTGTTCTCAGTGCAGATGACCGGTCAGGCTCAGCGGTTACCGGAAGCGAAAGTGCTGTTTTCTTGAAAGAAAACATTGAAAAGTACTCACTTCAAGACGCAACCGAGTTTGCAAAGTGAGGAATGAGATGCCATTATACGCATTTCCAAGGGCGTATTCATGCTAGGCTAGATAGACCTTACGTTTCCCTTGAGCTAGCGGCGATGTGCGATAACTACTTCGTCGAACTGGTTACATTTAGCGATCACTGTTGCGTCATATTCATCATGAGGAAGAACCTGACAACTCAAGCGAAATTCAGCTGGGACTTATGGAAGCTCAATGCAAAATTAATAAAGGACCATACGTTTCTTTTAGAAACAAAGAACGTGTTAGAAAAAGTTTGGCTGAGTTATGAGAAAAGTTGAACGGAAGAACCTAAAACAGGTCTTGAAAGAATTCATTCTAGAGGAAAATAGAGCCCCGGGACTATACACTGATCTTATCAGCGAAGTTAAAGCCAAGCTTGAGGTTATCGATGTGACCAGGTTTCAGGGAGCTGCAATCCGGGTACGAGCGGACCTGATTGCTGGCTGGCAGATGATATGCCCAGTAGGCGGAATTTGACGACCGATAAAAGATACGCTAGAAGGAAATATACCGTAAAAATTGAAAACAAAGGTACTCTGACGGACGATCCAAAAGTGATGAGGGAGGCTTTCAGCAAGTATTACCGTGATTTGTTCGCTTCCAAATCGGCGGATGTACAGGCTTTCAGGCTGAATTTTAAAATCTATTATCCCAACTGCCCAGTGAACACACCGACATCCTGTCTGCCGACTTATCAACAGCGGAATCGGAATAGGCTATTGATGAGCTTCACTTGGGGAAATCGCCAGGTCCTGATGGGATAACAGCGGAATTTTTTAAGGCGTTCAAACGCGAAACTGCTTTCATTTTACAACGCGTTTATGAAGAGTCATTCAGAATGGGTCGTTTTCTCGTGCGCATACAGCACTTAAACCGAAAACTGACAATCCTGCTAAGCTTAAGGAAGTTACTGGTTATCGGCCTATACCGCTTAGTAATGTTGATTAAAAAATTCTTATGAAAGTACTAGCCAAACGTTTACAGTAAGTTATACACATCTTGGTTGGCCCCCACTAGACGTGTGGAATTCAAGGGCGGATCATCTTCACGAATGTTTATGTCACTCGAAGTATACTGGAATGCTGTGACACTGACTTTAGGCGAGTCGAAATGTTGCAGATTGATTTAGAGAAGGCGTCTGACCGTGTATGTCCTGACATTCTTTTTAAAATCCTCTAACGTGTCTGTGTTCGGGAAGTAATTTTAAAAGGGGTTAAAATGGCTTATAGTAACTGTACCACGAATCTGGCGGTTAACCGAGAGCTCACAGAAAGAATTGCCGTGAGAGCATCTGTGCGGCAACACTGCCCATTGTCACCGCTACTTTTCTCTCTGTACCTAAGCACTTTGCTGGAATGTAATAAATAACAGCTCTCATCATGGTTTTGAACTAGAAGCATGTGAAATTAAAATACTGGCATATGCCGATGATGTGTCAATTTTTTTGTAGCGATCACAGCAGCATAGAACACTCCATGTCAGTTGTTCGCAGGTTTTGTGATGTAACCAATAGCGTTGTTAATTTGGACAAATGTGCGGGCTTTTGGCATGAGAACTGGACATCAGCGCCTTTGTTTCATGCAAGTGTAAAATGGTCACATGTCCCTTCCAAGTACATAGATGTTCCTTTTGACAAGTATCGAGATAACGATGACTTTTGGAAGAAAAATACAAAAACTGTCCATGCGTACACAGAAATGGTCGTGAAAGGAGCTATCTTTATTCGCGCGCTCAAATATATGTAGTGTATACCTGGCTTCATAACTGCGCTATTTGTGGCAGGTACTTTCGTGCTGTCGACTTAACATTGAAAAGTTTCATCGTCTCTTCGTCATTTTTGTTTGGCAGTCCTCATGGGAGAGGACTAAACGTGACAATTTATTGCTGCGTTTGTGAAAAGGGGGTCTTTCTATGCCACACATGTACCTGAGGCAGGTGGTGTCAATATTTATGTTTCGCCGAGATCAACGCGACCCTTTCATGCAGAATTTTATTCAAGTGAGGCTTTCTTCAGCTTTGCCAAACTATGTTATTTCCACTGTAGACGGGATGCGATACAGTGCAAGTATATTTTTGAAAGAAGTGGTCATTGCTTTCCGGTTTCTAAATGCTCGGTTCACTTTGGAATACCTTTCAAATGTCACGCGCAAGAAATTGCTTAAAGATATGCTTGATTGTGTCTTCCCTGAGCCAATATATCGATCTCTGTATAGCGGAGGCCAAGGAGGAAATGTTTTAAAAAGAGTAAGGAAAATGGTGGTGCCAGCGGGTGTGAAGACGTTTTTCAAATTGCACACTGGTACGTTGCCAGTTAAAACATGGTTAGAGGAGAAGGGATTGTTTTTACCATGGGGTGCTGGTTGCTTGTTGTGTCACAAACCAGAGTCAATAGAACGCTGCGTCTTTATTCACTGCTGCGATGCGCTGCTCTTTTGGGGCGTGCTCCAGCGTACAATAAAGAAAGGCTTACCCTTGGCGCAGTATGGGATACGATTCCTGGACGTTGAGCCGGATCTTTATAAATACGATGTACTTTTCTTTCTCGGCCTGTACAGCATTTGGCGAAGCAGGATGGCTGTACAACATTGCGGTGAAGATGCGCGATCTGTCCGAGATTACTTTAAAAAAACATATTTAAGCTGCGTGAAGTGTACAAGTAGCGATGTTTTGGAGATGAAGTTATCGAGTGTGTTCTTTAAACAGTTTTGATTTTCTCACTTGAGGGAAACGTATGTACGCTCTTGATGTTCGAGAATGTAGCGCAGGACATGATTGTGATTTATTGTAAGCTGACGAAATAGGCAATAAAGAAAAAAAAAACTCCTCGTTAGTGTAGTGGCCAGTCTCCCGCCTGTCACGCGGGAAACCAGGGCTCGATTCCCCGATGGGGAGATTTTATTTTTTGCTCCATGCAGCAATTTTCATGCGGAGTGCATTTCTCTGCCATAGCCAACACCGGTGGCTGCCATCTCCCATTTCTCCTCTTTGGTATAATGGCCAGTATCCCCGCCTGTCACGTGGGAGGCCGGGGTTCGATTCCCCGACGGAGAGAATTCCTTCTTTTTCTCTATATGCAGGCACATTTACGCGCAGTACGCTTCTCTGCGATGACCAACACCGGTGGCTGCTTCCTTTCATATCTCCTCGTTAGTATTGTGCCCAGTATCCCCGCCTGTCACGCGGGAGACTGGGGTTCGATTCCCCGACGGGGAGCATTCCTTCTTTTTCTCTATATGCAGGCACATTTACGCGCAGTACGCTTCTCTGCGATGACCAACACCGGTGGCTGCTTCCTTTAATATCTCCTCGTTAGTATTGTGCCCAGTATCCCGCCTGTCACGCGGGAGACTGGGGTTCGATTCCCCGACGGGGAGCATTCCTTCTTTTTCTCTATATGCAGGCACATTTACGCGCAGTACGCTTCTCTGCGATGACCAACACCGGCGGCTGCTTCCTTTCATCTCTCCTCGTTAGTATTGTGCCCAGTATCCCCGCCTGTCACGCGGGAGACTGGGGTTCGATTCCCCGACGGGGAGCATTCCTTCTTTTTCTCTATATGCAGGCACATTTACGCGCAGTACGCTTATCTGCGATGACCAACACCGGCGGCTGCTTCCTTTCATCTCTCCTCGTTAGTATTGTGCCCAGTATCCCCGCCTGTCACGCGGGAGACTGGGGTTCGATTCCCCGACGGGGAGCATTCCTTCTTTTTCTCTATATGCAGGCACATTTACGCGCAGTACGCTTCTCTGCGATGACCAACACCGGTGGCTGCTTCCTTTCATATCTCCTCGTTAGTATTGTGCCCAGTATCCCCGCCTGTAACGCGGGAGACTGGGGTTCGATTCCCCGACGGGGAGCATTCCTTCTTTTTCTCTATATGCAGGCACATTTACGCGCAGTACGCTTCTCTGCGATGACCAACACCGGTGGCTGCTTCCTTTAATATCTCCTCGTTAGTATTGTGCCCAGTATCCCGCCTGTCACGCGGGAGACTGGGGTTCGATTCCCCGACGGGGAGCATTCCTTCTTTTTCTCTATATGCAGGCACATTTACGCGCAGTACGCTTCTCTGCGATGACCAACACCGGCGGCTGCTTCCTTTCATCTCTCCTCGTTAGTATTGTGCCCAGTATCCCCGCCTGTCACGCGGGAGACTGGGGTTCGATTCCCCGACGGGGAGCATTCCTTCTTTTTCTCTATATGCAGGCACATTTACGCGCAGTACGCTTATCTGCGATGACCAACACCGGCGGCTGCTTCCTTTCATCTCTCCTCGTTAGTATTGTGCCCAGTATCCCCGCCTGTCACGCGGGAGACTGGGGTTCGATTCCCCGACGGGGAGCATTCCTTCTTTTTCTCTATATGCAGGCACATTTACGCGCAGTACGCTTCTCTGCGATGACCAACACCGGTGGCTGCTTCCTTTCATCTCTCCTCGTTAGTATTGTGCCCAGTATCCCGCCTGTCACGCGGGAGACTGGGGTTCGATTCCCCGACGGGGAGCATTCCTTCTTTTTCTCTATATGCAGGCACATTTACGCGCAGTACGCTTCTCTGCGATGACCAACACCGGTGGCTGCTTCCTTTCATCTCTCCTCGTTAGTATTGTGCCCAGTATCCCGCCTGTCACGCGGGAGACTGGGGTTCGATTCCCCGACGGGGAGCATTCCTTCTTTTTCTCTATATGCAGGCACATTTACGCGCAGTACGCTTCTCTGCGATGACCAACACCGGCGGCTGCTTCCTTTCATCTCTCCTCGTTAGTATTGTGCCCAGTATCCCGCCTGTCACGCGGGAGACTGGGGTTCGATTCCCCGACGGGGAGCATTCCTTCTTTTTCTCTATATGCAGGCACATTTACGCGCAGTACGCTTCTCTGCGATGACCAACACCGGTGGCTGCTTCCTTTCATATCTCCTCGTTAGTATTGTGCCCAGTATCCCCGCCTGTCACGCGGGAGACTGGGGTTCGATTCCCCGACGGGGAGCATTCCTTCTTTTTCTCTATATGCAGGCACATTTACGCGCAGTACGCTTCTCTGCGATGACCAACACCGGTGGCTGCTTCCTTTAATATCTCCTCGTTAGTATTGTGCCCAGTATCCCGCCTGTCACGCGGGAAACTGGGGTTCGATTCCCCGACGGGGAGCATTCCTTCTTTTTCTCTATATGCAGGCACATTTACGCGCAGTACGCTTCTCTGCGATGACCAACACCGGCGGCTGCTTCCTTTCATCTCTCCTCGTTAGTATTGTGCCCAGTATCCCCGCCTGTCACGCGGGAGACTGGGGTTCGATTCCCCGACGGGGAGCATTCCTTCTTTTTCTCTATATGCAGGCACATTTACGCGCAGTACGCTTATCTGCGATGACCAACACCGGCGGCTGCTTCCTTTCATCTCTCCTCGTTAGTATTGTGCCCAGTATCCCCGCCTGTCACGCGGGAGACTGGGGTTCGATTCCCCGACGGGGAGCATTCCTTCTTTTTCTCTATATGCAGGCACATTTACGCGCAGTACGCTTCTCTGCGATGACCAACACCGGTGGCTGCTTCCTTTCATATCTCCTCGTTAGTATTGTGCCCAGTATCCCCGCCTGTCACGCGGGAGACTGGGGTTCGATTCCCCGACGGGGAGCATTCCTTCTTTTTCTCTATATGCAGGCACATTTACGCGCAGTACGCTTCTCTGCGATGACCAACACCGGTGGCTGCTTCCTTTAATATCTCCTCGTTAGTATTGTGCCCAGTATCCCCGCCTGTCACGCGGGAGACTGGGGTTCGATTCCCCGACGGGGAGCATTCCTTCTTTTTCTCTATATGCAGGCACATTTACGCGCAGTACGCTTATCTGCGATGACCAACACCGGCGGCTGCTTCCTTTCATCTCTCCTCGTTAGTATTGTGCCCAGTATCCCCGCCTGTCACGCGGGAGACTGGGGTTCGATTCCCCGACGGGGAGCATTCCTTCTTTTTCTCTATATGCAGGCACATTTACGCGCAGTACGCTTCTCTGCGATGACCAACACCGGTGGCTGCTTCCTTTCATCTCTCCTCGTTAGTATTGTGCCCAGTATCCCGCCTGTCACGCGGGAGACTGGGGTTCGATTCCCCGACGGGGAGCATTCCTTCTTTTTCTCTATATGCAGGCACATTTACGCGCAGTACGCTTCTCTGCGATGACCAACACCGGTGGCTGCTTCCTTTCATCTCTCCTCGTTAGTATTGTGCCCAGTATCCCGCCTGTCACGCGGGAGACTGGGGTTCGATTCCCCGACGGGGAGCATTCCTTCTTTTTCTCTATATGCAGGCACATTTACGCGCAGTACGCTTCTCTGCGATGACCAACACCGGCGGCTGCTTCCTTTCATCTCTCCTCGTTAGTATTGTGCCCAGTATCCCGCCTGTCACGCGGGAGACTGGGGTTCGATTCCCCGACGGGGAGCATTCCTTCTTTTTCTCTATATGCAGGCACATTTACGCGCAGTACGCTTCTCTGCGATGACCAACACCGGCGGCTGCTTCCTTTCATCTCTCCTCGTTAGTATTGTGCCCAGTATCCCCGCCTGTCACGCGGGAGACTGGGGTTCGATTCCCCGACGGGGAGCATTCCTTCTTTTTCTCTATATGCAGGCACATTTACGCGCAGTACGCTTCTCTGCGATGACCAACACCGGCGGCTGCTTCCTTTCATCTCTCCTCGTTAGTATTGTGCCCAGTATCCCGCCTGTCACGCGGGAGACTGGGGTTCGATTCCCCGACGGGGAGCATTCCTTCTTTTTCTCTATATGCAGGCACATTTACGCGCAGTACGCTTCTCTACGATGACCAACACCGGCGGCTGCTTCCTTTCATCTCTCCTCGTTAGTATTGTGCCCAGTATCCCCGCCTGTCACGCGGGAGACTGGGGTTCGATTCCCCGACGGGGAGCATTCCTTCTTTTTCTCTATATGCAGGCACATTTACGCGCAGTACGCTTCTCTGCGATGACCAACACCGGCGGCTGCTTCCTTTCATCTCTCCTCGTTAGTATTGTGCCCAGTATCCCCGCCTGTCACGCGGGAGACTGGGGTTCGATTCCCCGACGGGGAGCATTCCTTCTTTTTCTCTATATGCAGGCACATTTACGCGCAGTACGCTTCTCTGCGATGACCAACACCGGCGGCTGCTTCCTTTCATCTCTCCTCGTTAGTATTGTGCCCAGTATCCCGCCTGTCACGCGGGAGACTGGGGTTCGATTCCCCGACGGGGAGCATTCCTTCTTTTTCTCTATATGCAGGCACATTTACGCGCAGTACGCTTCTCTGCGATGACCAACACCGGCGGCTGCTTCCTTTCATCTCTCCTCGTTAGTATTGTGCCTAGTATCCCGCCTGTCACGCGGGAGACTGGGGTTCGATTCCCCGACGGGGAGCATTCCTTCTTTTTCTCTATATGCAGGCACATTTACGCGCAGTACGCTTCTCTGCGATGACCAACACCGGCGGCTGCTTCCTTTCATCTCTCCTCGTTAGTATTGTGCCCAGTATCCCGCCTGTCACGCGGGAGACTGGGGTTCGATTCCCCGACGGGGAGCATTCCTTCTTTTTCTCTATATGCAGGCACATTTACGCGCAGTACGCTTCTCTGCGATGACCAACACCGGCGGCTGCTTCCTTTCATCTCTCCTCGTTAGTATTGTGCCCAGTATCCCGCCTGTCACGCGGGAGACTGGGGTTCGATTCCCCGACGGGGAGCATTCCTTCTTTTTCTCTATATGCAGGCACATTTACGCGCAGTACGCTTCTCTGCGATGACCAACACCGGCGGCTGCTTCCTTTCATCTCTCCTCGTTAGTATTGTGCCCAGTATCCCGCCTGTCACGCGGGAGACTGGGGTTCGATTCCCCGACGGGGAGCATTCCTTCTTTTTCTCTATATGCAGGCACATTTACGCGCAGTACGCTTCTCTGCGATGACCAACACCGGCGGCTGCTTCCTTTCATCTCTCCTCGTTAGTATTGTGCCCAGTATCCCGCCTGTCACGCGGGTGACTGGGGTTCGATTCCCCGACGGGGAGCATTCCTTCTTTTTCTCTATATGCAGGCACATTTACGCGCAGTACGCTTCTCTACGATGACCAACACCGGCGGCTGCTTCCTTTCATCTCTCCTCGTTAGTATTGTGCCCAGTATCCCCGCCTGTCACGCGGGAGACTGGGGTTCGATTCCCCGACGGGGAGCATTCCTTCTTTTTCTCTATATGCAGGCACATTTACGCGCAGTACGCTTCTCTGCGATGACCAACACCGGTGGCTGCTTCCTTTAATATCTCCTCGTTAGTATTGTGCCCAGTATCCCGCCTGTCACGCGGGAGACTGGGGTTCGATTCCCCGACGGGGAGCATTCCTTCTTTTTCTCTATATGCAGGCACATTTACGCGCAGTACGCTTCTCTGCGATGACCAACACCGGTGGCTGCTTCCTTTAATATCTCCTCGTTAGTATTGTGCCCAGTATCCCGCCTGTCACGCGGGAGACTGGGGTTCGATTCCCCGACGGGGAGCATTCCTTCTTTTTCTCTATATGCAGGCACATTTACGCGCAGTACGCTTCTCTGCGATGACCAACACCGGCGGCTGCTTCCTTTCATCTCTCCTCGTTAGTATTGTGCCCAGTATCCCCGCCTGTCACGCGGGAGACTGGGGTTCGATTCCCCGACGGGGAGCATTCCTTCTTTTTCTCTATATGCAGGCACATTTACGCGCAGTACGCTTCTCTGCGATGACCAACACCGGTGGCTGCTTCCTTTCATATCTCCTCGTTAGTATTGTGCCCAGTATCCCCGCCTGTCACGCGGGAGACTGGGGTTCGATTCCCCGACGGGGAGCATTCCTTCTTTTTCTCTATATGCAGGCACATTTACGCGCAGTACGCTTCTCTGCGATGACCAACACCGGTGGCTGCTTCCTTTAATATCTCCTCGTTAGTATTGTGCCCAGTATCCCGCCTGTCACGCGGGAGACTGGGGTTCGATTCCCCGACGGGGAGCATTCCTTCTTTTTCTCTATATGCAGGCACATTTACGCGCAGTACGCTTCTCTGCGATGACCAACACCGGCGGCTGCTTCCTTTCATCTCTCCTCGTTAGTATTGTGCCCAGTATCCCCGCCTGTCACGCGGGAGACTGGGGTTCGATTCCACGACGGGGAGCATTCCTTCTTTTTCTCTATATGCAGGCACATTTACGCGCAGTACGCTTATCTGCGATGACCAACACCGGCGGCTGCTTCCTTTCATCTCTCCTCGTTAGTATTGTGCCCAGTATCCCCGCCTGTCACGCGGGAGACTGGGGTTCGATTCCCCGACGGGGAGCATTCCTTCTTTTTCTCTATATGCAGGCACATTTACGCGCAGTACGCTTCTCTGCGATGACCAACACCGGTGGCTGCTTCCTTTCATCTCTCCTCGTTAGTATTGTGCCCAGTATCCCGCCTGTCACGCGGGAGACTGGGGTTCGATTCCCCGACGGGGAGCATTCCTTCTTTTTCTCTATATGCAGGCACATTTACGCGCAGTACGCTTCTCTGCGATGACCAACACCGGTGGCTGCTTCCTTTCATCTCTCCTCGTTAGTATTGTGCCCAGTATCCCGCCTGTCACGCGGGAGACTGGGGTTCGATTCCCCGACGGGGAGCATTCCTTCTTTTTCTCTATATGCAGGCACATTTACGCGCAGTACGCTTCTCTGCGATGACCAACACCGGCGGCTGCTTCCTTTCATCTCTCCTCGTTAGTATTGTGCCCAGTATCCCGCCTGTCACGCGGGAGACTGGGGTTCGATTCCCCGACGGGGAGCATTCCTTCTTTTTCTCTATATGCAGGCACATTTACGCGCAGTATGCTTCTCTGCGATGACCAACACCGGCGGCTGCTTCCTTTCATCTCTCCTCGTTAGTATTGTGCCCAGTATCCCCGCCTGTCACGCGGGAGACTGGGGTTCGATTCCCCGACGGGGAGCATTCCTTCTTTTTCTCTATATGCAGGCACATTTACGCGCAGTACGCTTCTCTGCGATGCCCAACACCGGCGGCTGCTTCCTTTCATCTCTCCTCGTTAGTATTGTGCCCAGTATCCCGCCTGTCACGCGGGAGACTGGGGTTCGATTCCCCGACGGGGAGCATTCCTTCTTTTTCTCTATATGCAGGCACATTTACGCGCAGTACGCTTCTCTACGATGACCAACACCGGCGGCTGCTTCCTTTCATCTCTCCTCGTTAGTATTGTGCCCAGTATCCCGCCTGTCACGCGGGAGACTGGGGTTCGATTCCCCGACGGGGAGCATTCCTTCTTTTTCTCTATATGCAGGCACATTTACGCGCAGTACGCTTCTCTGCGATGACCAACACCGGCGGCTGCTTCCTTTCATCTCTCCTCGTTAGTATTGTGCCCAGTATCCCGCCTGTCACGCGGGAGACTGGGGTTCGATTCCCCGACGGGGAGCATTCCTTCTTTTTCTCTATATGCAGGCACATTTACGCGCAGTACGCTTCTCTGCGATGACCAACACCGGCGGCTGCTTCCTTTCATCTCTCCTCGTTAGTATTGTGCCCAGTATCCCCGCCTGTCACGCGGGAGACTGGGGTTCGATTCCCCGACGGGGAGCATTCCTTCTTTTTCTCAATATGCAGGCACATTTACGCGCAGTACGCTTCTCTACGATGACCAACACCGGTGGCTGCTTCCTTTCATCTCTCCTCGTTAGTATTGTGCCCAGTATCCCGCCTGTCACGCGGGAGACTGGGGTTCGATTCCCCGACGGGGAGCATTCCTTCTTTTTCTCTATATGCAGGCACATTTACGCGCAGTACGCTTCTCTGCGATGACCAACACCGGCGGCTGCTTCCTTTCATCTCTCCTCGTTAGTATTGTGCCCAGTATCCCGCCTGTCACGCGGGAGACTGGGGTTCGATTCCCCGACGGGGAGCATTCCTTCTTTTTCTCTATATGCAGGCACATTTACGCGCAGTACGCTTCTCTGCGATGACCAACACCGGCGGCTGCTTCCTTTCATCTCTCCTCGTTAGTATTGTGCCCAGTATCCCCGCCTGTCACGCGGGAGACTGGGGTTCGATTCCCCGACGGGGAGCATTCCTTCTTTTTCTCTATATGCAGGCACATTTACGCGCAGTACGCTTCTCTGCGATGACCAACACCGGTGGCTGCTTCCTTTAATATCTCCTCGTTAGTATTGTGCCCAGTATCCCGCCTGTCACGCGGGAGACTGGGGTTCGATTCCCCGACGGGGAGCATTCCTTCTTTTTCTCTATATGCAGGCACATTTACGCGCAGTACGCTTCTCTGCGATGACCAACACCGGCGGCTGCTTCCTTTCATCTCTCCTCGTTAGTATTGTGCCCAGTATCCCCGCCTGTCACGCGGGAGACTGGGGTTCGATTCCCCGACGGGGAGCATTCCTTCTTTTTCTCTATATGCAGGCACATTTACGCGCAGTACGCTTATCTGCGATGACCAACACCGGCGGCTGCTTCCTTTCATCTCTCCTCGTTAGTATTGTGCCCAGTATCCCCGCCTGTCACGCGGGAGACTGGGGTTCGATTCCCCGACGGGGAGCATTCCTTCTTTTTCTCTATATGCAGGCACATTTACGCGCAGTACGCTTCTCTGCGATGACCAACACCGGTGGCTGCTTCCTTTCATCTCTCCTCGTTAGTATTGTGCCCAGTATCCCGCCTGTCACGCGGGAGACTGGGGTTCGATTCCCCGACGGGGAGCATTCCTTCTTTTTCTCTATATGCAGGCACATTTACGCGCAGTACGCTTCTCTGCGATGACCAACACCGGTGGCTGCTTCCTTTCATCTCTCCTCGTTAGTATTGTGCCCAGTATCCCGCCTGTCACGCGGGAGACTGGGGTTCGATTCCCCGACGGGGAGCATTCCTTCTTTTTCTCTATATGCAGGCACATTTACGCGCAGTACGCTTCTCTGCGATGACCAACACCGGCGGCTGCTTCCTTTCATCTCTCCTCGTTAGTATTGTGCCCAGTATCCCGCCTGTCACGCGGGAGACTGGGGTTCGATTCCCCGACGGGGAGCATTCCTTCTTTTTCTCTATATGCAGGCACATTTACGCGCAGTACGCTTCTCTGCGATGACCAACACCGGTGGCTGCTTCCTTTAATATCTCCTCGTTAGTATTGTGCCCAGTATCCCGCCTGTCACGCGGGAGACTGGGGTTCGATTCCCCGACGGGGAGCATTCCTTCTTTTTCTCTATATGCAGGCACATTTACGCGCAGTACGCTTCTCTGCGATGACCAACACCGGCGGCTGCTTCCTTTCATCTCTCCTCGTTAGTATTGTGCCCAGTATCCCCGCCTGTCACGCGGGAGACTGGGGTTCGATTCCCCGACGGGGAGCATTCCTTCTTTTTCTCTATATGCAGGCACATTTACGCGCAGTACGCTTATCTGCGATGACCAACACCGGCGGCTGCTTCCTTTCATCTCTCCTCGTTAGTATTGTGCCCAGTATCCCCGCCTGTCACGCGGGAGACTGGGGTTCGATTCCCCGACGGGGAGCATTCCTTCTTTTTCTCTATATGCAGGCACATTTACGCGCAGTACGCTTCTCTGCGATGACCAACACCGGTGGCTGCTTCCTTTCATCTCTCCTCGTTAGTATTGTGCCCAGTATCCCGCCTGTCACGCGGGAGACTGGGGTGCGATTCCCCGACGGGGAGCATTCCTTCTTTTTCTCTATATGCAGGCACATTTACGCGCAGTACGCTTCTCTGCGATGACCAACACCGGTGGCTGCTTCCTTTCATCTCTCCTCGTTAGTATTGTGCCCAGTATCCCGCCTGTCACGCGGGAGACTGGGGTTCGATTCCCCGACGGGGAGCATTCCTTCTTTTTCTCTATATGCAGGCACATTTACGCGCAGTACGCTTCTCTGCGATGACCAACACCGGCGGCTGCTTCCTTTCATCTCTCCTCGTTAGTATTGTGCCCAGTATCCCGCCTGTCACGCGGGAGACTGGGGTTCGATTCCCCGACGGGGAGCATTCCTTCTTTTTCTCTATATGCAGGCACATTTACGCGCAGTACGCTTCTCTGCGATGACCAACACCGGCGGCTGCTTCCTTTCATCTCTCCTCGTTAGTATTGTGCCCAGTATCCCCGCCTGTCACGCGGGAGACTGGGGTTCGATTCCCCGACGGGGAGCATTCCTTCTTTTTCTCTATATGCAGGCACATTTACGCGCAGTACGCTTCTCTGCGATGACCAACACCGGCGGCTGCTTCCTTTCATCTCTCCTCGTTAGTATTGTGCCCAGTATCCCGCCCGTCACGCGGGAGACTGGGGTTCGATTCCCCGACGGGGAGCATTCCTTCTTTTTCTCTATATGCAGGCACATTTACGCGCAGTACGCTTCTCTACGATGACCAACACCGGCGGCTGCTTCCTTTCATCTCTCCTCGTTAGTATTGTGCCCAGTATCCCGCCTGTCACGCGGGAGACTGGGGTTCGATTCCCCGACGGGGAGCATTCCTTCTTTTTCTCTATATGCAGGCACATTTACGCGCAGTACGCTTCTCTGCGATGACCAACACCGGCGGCTGCTTCCTTTCATCTCTCCTCGTTAGTATTGTGCCCAGTATCCCGCCTGTCACGCGGGAGACTGGGGTTCGATTCCCCGACGGGGAGCATTCCTTCTTTTTCTCTATATGCAGGCACATTTACGCGCAGTACGCTTCTCTGCGATGACCAACACCGGCGGCTGCTTCCTTTCATCTCTCCTCGTTAGTATTGTGCCCAGTATCCCCGCCTGTCACGCGGGAGACTGGGGTTCGATTCCCCGACGGGGAGCATTCCTTCTTTTTCTCTATATGCAGGCACATTTACGCGCAGTACGCTTCTCTACGATGACCAACACCGGTGGCTGCTTCCTTTCATCTCTCCTCGTTAGTATTGTGCCCAGTATCCCGCCTGTCACGCGGGAGACTGGGGTTCGATTCCCCGACGGGGAGCATTCCTTCTTTTTCTCTATATGCAGGCACATTTACGCGCAGTACGCTTCTCTGCGATGACCAACACCGGCGGCTGCTTCCTTTCATCTCTCCTCGTTAGTATTGTGCCCAGTATCCCGCCTGTCACGCGGGAGACTGGGGTTCGATTCCCCGACGGGGAGCATTCCTTCTTTTTCTCTATATGCAGGCACATTTACGCGCAGTACGCTTCTCTGCGATGACCAACACCGGCGGCTGCTTCCTTTCATCTCTCCTCGTTAGTATTGTGCCCAGTATCCCCGCCTGTCACGCGGGAGACTGGGGTTCGATTCCCCGACGGGGAGCATTCCTTCTTTTTCTATATATGCAGGCACATTTACGCGCAGTACGCTTCTCTGCGATGACCAACACCGGCGGCTGCTTCCTTTCATCTCTCCTCGTTAGTATTGTGCCCAGTATCCCCGCCTGTCACGCGGGAGACTGGGGTTCGATTCCCCGACGGGGAGCATTCCTTCTTTTTCTCTATATGCAGGCACATTTACGCGCAGTACGCTTCTCTGCGATGACCAACACCGGCGGCTGCTTCCTTTCATCTCTCCTCGTTAGTATTGTGCCCAGTATCCCGCCTGTCACGCGGGAGACTGGGGTTCGATTCCCCGACGGGGAGCATTCCTTCTTTTTCTCTATATGCAGGCACATTTACGCGCAGTACGCTTCTCTGCGATGACCAACACCGGCGGCTGCTTCCTTTCATCTCTCCTCGTTAGTATTGTGCCCAGTATCCCCGCCTGTCACGCGGGAGACTGGGGTTCGATTCCCCGACGGGGAGCATTCCTTCTTTTTCTCTATATGCAGGCACATTTACGCGCAGTACGCTTATCTGCGATGACCAACACCGGCGGCTGCTTCCTTTCATCTCTCCTCGTTAGTATTGTGCCCAGTATCCCCGCCTGTCACGCGGGAGACTGGGGTTCGATTCCCCGACGGGGAGCATTCCTTCTTTTTCTCTATATGCAGGCACATTTACGCGCAGTACGCTTCTCTACGATGACCAACACCGGCGGCTGCTTCCTTTCATCTCTCCTCGTTAGTATTGTGCCCAGTATCCCCGCCTGTCACGCGGGAGACTGGGGTTCGATTCCCCGACCGGGAGCATTCCTTCTTTTTCTCTATATGCAGGCACATTTACGCGCAGTACGCTTCTCTGCGATGACCAACACCGGCGGCTGCTTCCTTTCATCTCTCCTCGTTAGTATTGTGCCCAGTATCCCCGCCTGTCACGCGGGAGACTGGGGTTCGATTCCCCGACGGGGAGCATTCCTTCTTTTTCTCTATATGCAGGCACATTTACGCGCAGTACGCTTCTCTGCGATGACCAACACCGGCGGCTGCTTCCTTTCATCTCTCCTCGTTAGTATTGTGCCCAGTATCCCCGCCTGTCACGCGGGAGACTGGGGTTCGATTCCCCGACGGGGAGCATTCCTTCTTTTTCTCTATATGCAGGCACATTTACGCGCAGTACGCTTCTCTGCGATGACCAACACCGGCGGCTGCTTCCTTTCATCTCTCCTCGTTAGTATTGTGCCCAGTATCCCCGCCTGTCACGCGGGAGACTGGGGTTCGATTCCCCGACGGGGAGCATTCCTTCTTTTTCTCTATATGCAGGCACATTTACGCGCAGTACGCTTCTCTGCGATGACCAACACCGGTGGCTGCTTCCTTTAATATCTCCTCGTTAGTATTGTGCCCAGTATCCCGCCTGTCACGCGGGAGACTGGGGTTCGATTCCCCGACGGGGAGCATTCCTTCTTTTTCTCTATATGCAGGCACATTTACGCGCAGTACGCTTCTCTGCGATGACCAACACCGGCGGCTGCTTCCTTTCATCTCTCCTCGTTAGTATTGTGCCCAGTATCCCCGCCTGTCACGCGGGAGACTGGGGTTCGATTCCCCGACGGGGAGCATTCCTTCTTTTTCTCTATATGCAGGCACATTTACGCGCAGTACGCTTCTCTGCGATGACCAACACCGGTGGCTGCTTCCTTTCATCTCTCCTCGTGAGTATTGTGCCCAGTATCCCCGCCTGTCACGCGGGAGACTGGGGTTCGATTCCCCGACGGAGAGCATTCCTTCTTTTGCTCTATGTGCAGGCACATTTACGCGCAGTACGCTTCTCTGCGATGACCAACACCGGTGGCTGCTTCCTTTCATCTCTCCTCGTTAGTATTGTGCCCAGTATCCCCGCCTGTCACGCGGGAGACTGGGGTTCGATTCCCCGACGGAGAGCATTCCTTCTTTTTATCTATATGCTGGCACATTTACGCGCAGTACGCTTCTCTGCGATGACCAACACCGGTGGCTGCTTCCTTTCATCTCTCCTCGTTAGTATTGTGCCCAGTATCCCCGCCTGTCACGCGGGAGACTGGGGTTCGATTCCCCGACGGGGAGCATTCCTTCTTTTTATCTATATGCAGGCACATTTACGCGCAGTACGCTTCTCTGCGATGACCAACACCGGTGGCTGCTTCCTTTCATCTCTCCTCGTTAGTATTGTGCCCAGTATCCCCGCCTGTCACGCGGGAGACTGGGGTTCGATTCCCCGACGGGGAGCATTCCTTCTTTTTCTCTATATGCAGGCACATTTACGCGCAGTACGCTTCTCTGCGATGACCAACACCGGTGGCTGCTTCCTTTCATCTCTCCTCGTTAGTATTGTGCCCAGTATCCCCGCCTGTCACGCGGGAGACTGGGGTTCGATTCCCCGACGGGGAGCATTCCTTCTTTTTCTCTATATGCAGGCACATTTACGCGCAGTACGCTTCTCTGCGATGACCAACACCGGTGGCTGCTTCCTTTCATCTCTCCTCGTTAGTATTGTGCCCAGTATCCCCGCCTGTCACGCGGGAGACTGGGGTTCGATTCTCCGACGGGGAGCATTCCTTCTTTTTATCTATATGCAGGCACATTTACGCGCAGTACGCTTCTCTGCGATGACCAACACCGGTGGCTGCTTCCTTTCATCTCTCCTCGTTAGATTGTGCCCAGTATCCCCGCCTGTCCCGCGGGAGACTGGGGTTCGATTCCCCGGCGGGGAGCATTCCTTCTTTTTCTCTATATGCAGGCACATTTACGCGCAGTACGCTTCTCTGCGATGACCAACACCGGTGGCTGCTTCCTCCCATCGCTCCTCGTTAGTATTGTGCCCAGTATCCCCGCCTGTCACGCGGGAGACTGGGGTTCGATTCCCCGACGGGGAGCATTCCTTCTTTTGCTCTATATGCAGGCACATTTACGCGCAGTACGCTTCTCTGCCATGACAAACACCAGTGGCTGCCTTCCACCATTTCTCCTCGTTAGTATAGTGGCTAGTATCCCCGCCTGTCACGCGGGAGGCCAGGGCTCTATTCCCCGACGGGGGGATTTTATTTTGTTTTCTCTGTATGCAGCAATTTTCATGCGGAGTGCATTTCTCTGCTACAGCCAACACCGGTGGCTGCCATCTTCAATATCTCCCCTGTAGTATAGTGGTCAGATCCCCGCCTGTCACGCAGGAGACCGGGATTGGATTCCCCGATGGGGAGCATTCCTTTTTTGTTCGCTCTACGCAGCAGTTTTCATGCGGAGTGCATTTCTCTGCTATAGGCAACAACGGTGGCTGCCATCTCACATTTCTCTCCTCCTTACTTTACGGTTTATGGTTTATGAGTGTTTAACGTCCTAAAGCGACGCAGGCTATGAGAGATGCCGTAGTGGAGGTCTACGTTCCGTGGCCGGATGGATGACTAGCCGAAGGCTTAAGAAGGCAAGCTGCAACTCGCCGGCAGTCACACCTGATGAAAGAATCAAGTAGGTTCCAAAACGTTGTTTTTTGTTTTTTGGTTGGCGTTCTCTCTAACTTAACTACGAAGCAAGAGTCTCGATCACTAGCTCTTTTAAAATCACTTCGTCCATCTCCCATTGTCTGAACCACTGTGGACGAGGCTGCTTGCTTCCGTGATCTCAGTTTTTTTTTTATTCGTGTGGTGTCCTGGAGCTTTTACATGCTGCATCCGCCGGTATATGACACTGTCCGCCTTCGCCTGCTCCCTTTCCTCCGCTCCCCAAGGATATTCCTGTAAGGGAATATTAAGAAGGCTTGGAATAGCCAGGGGGCTTGTAGTCCAAGCTGGCGTCACTGCTGTTGAACGCGAAGCACTGTGTTCCCAGACGCCGAAGCACTTGCGCAAAAGATACGTCAGTGCAGCGGCAAGTCAGTCATGTGCGGCCGGGTGTCGACCGACGCTGCCGGTGACGGACCTCCGCCACTATTAGAAAGAAATATGTTGGGAACAGAAAAAAAACCATGAAAGCGGGAAGCGAAAAGAGAAGCCCAGCATCGAAGGACATCTACCCTGAGTTGATGGCTTCACTTGCTGCTGCCCAGGCCGAAAACGGCGACATCTTAACGACCTCAACTATCAGACTAAGGGCGAATCCCCAAAAACCCGGAGATGAAGGATTAGCGGCGTCTCTGCGGAGGCCAACATCTTGTTAGATGCCGAAAAGAGTAGGCCGATCTTCGAGTTCTCTGTGTGCAGTTTTACTGGAGTTTTTCTGTGACCCGAATAAAGAACGAACGAATATTATAAAGCACCCTATCGCGAGAGAATAGCACAGGAGCGAAATAGAAGCAGACGTGCAGCTCGGAAGCCACGCTAACCCCTTTTCTTTACGAGAGCTTTTCAGTTTCGCAGCCCCGATAACCGCTTGACAAATGATAACTCTCTGCGCTCCAGTTTCCGTGCTCTCCTTGCTGTTTGTGCACAGTGCTGACTTCCTGCTCACACGACTGCAGTCAGGGGTCTGAAGTTAGCCCGCATTAGAAGCTTTTCGACCGATTTGATCATGCGAGCGCAAGTGAGTGTGAATCCTAGATACATGTGTAAACACTGTATGAAATAGACGTTGTGAAGCTTATTGTTTATTGAGATGTTCTTTGACTGAGAAAATTTCAATACGTTCAGGTCAGCGCACAAATCTGTGGTTGTCCCCCATCCTGTGGACCATCCTGTGGACCATCGTGTGGACCATCTCTTCATGAACCCTTATTTGATTTTATATGTATGTGTACCTAAGGCTGCGTATCTATGACGAAACTAATACCTGTACTTTTGGTACACATTGGTTTGAGTTGCTCTCCTGCAAAAGTTAAAAGCTGGCGCTTGCTTCGTTTTGATACCTGGCACATTCTCTTGGCCGTTATTTAACAATCACGCTTGGAAGATATTTCAAAGTATGAATGGTTCACGGTTTTTGTAGTTTAACGTCCCAAATCGACTCAGGCTATGAGGGACGCCGTAGTGAAGGGCACTAGAAATTTCGACCGCTTGGGGGTGTTCAGCATGCACTGACATCGCACCGCACATGGACATATAGAACTTCGCCTCCTTAGAAATTAGTCCACCGCGGCCGAGATCGAACCCGCGCCTCTCGTGTCAGCAGCCGGGCGCCGTAACCACGTAGGTACCACGGCGGCTTCAAAGTATGGAAGATATGACGATACCTGCAAAAGTTGTACTTAATGCATAAGTAATCGACAGCTTGTATTCAGCTTCATTTTTGCGCAGTTTTGTGATTAATTGATTGGTTTTTCAAACGGTAAAGTTCCAGGCAATTTAATTACTTTTTCGATAGTTGAGTACAAGCATTCAGTTAATTTTTTCCAAAAACAAGCTGGAACGAACGGTACAACCTTCCTGACAGCAACCACTGGTGCTAGGGGGCATGCTTTCTTTGTGACCGAGCGACAACAGGCCGGCAGCCGAGCAGCATCGCGCACGATCATATCCACACCACAGACGGGCCACCGCCATTGTAACGGCAGTTCTCCGAGAGATATCACGTGACCGCTTTGTAGCCCTGCCCCTGTGCACTCTGTCCCGTCAGATGGCACCGCAGCTTACCTCTTATTACACCCAAAACCGGCGCAAAGTGATCACAAGAGCGTTCAGTGTAGCCGCCGACCGATTCACGAAGAAACGTAGGAACGTTGTCGGCCGCAGCTTCGAAAAGCAATTCCTCTCGGACATTAACGGCGTAGAACAAATCAACAAGCAAGCTGCTGTAGTTCACTTGCAGCCTGGGTAAATTTGTGTTATGGCACTATAAAAGTTGGGAGGAAAGTAACGCAAGAGTAATTGACCACTTTTGTGTAATTGTTTCTTTAGTTTCCTGGGGCTGTAGTTCACCGCGTAATGAATTACATTTTAGATGGAGTCATTTGAATTGCACTCGGTTACTTATTTTCTGTAAGGTGTACAAGACTGATATATCAAGTAGCTGTGCCAACTTTTCGTTTTCTTTCTAGCAGTAGTAGCAGCAGCTGTCGTACATGTAAGAATTAGCAGAAACATAATTAGAAAACAAGCCTTTTCCCCACAAGTGCGTGCATTTGCTCGTTTTCTAACTTATAGGCAACATCTCAGATGACTTACATTAAAGCACGCTTGCACTACCCTCATAGTGGCTGCCATGTTAGAGACGAGAAGCGGAGAGCATATGTACATTTGCGATTTTTCCTCCTCACATTTTTTTAGCCGTAAAGAGAACAGGCGATTTTTGATGCCGAAAGTTAACCAAAGAAAGCGGTTTGCACCACTGTCCGAAAAGTTTTTATATAGAGCCACCTAGTCCAGGTGGCTCTGGTAGGGCCACTTCGATATGCTAAATGCATCTATCAAGAAAGCATACACAGGGGACACGCGGAATCCGGCTCAGGGAAGGAAAAGAAGAGAAGAAAGAACCTGCTTTCAGGAGGAAAGGGTGAGGGGCGGGGAAGGGAGGTTGCAGAGGACGCCCTTCCTCGAAGACAGCGCAACCTGCCACGGCACTGCCTGGTACTGGCAGCTGCTGCAGGATGCAGTTTGCACTTCGCGTCTGTGGACAGTGCTTGTCATGCTATCTTCTCTCCGACTTTTCAGTAGCCGAGGAAATAACGCATTTCGATAGCCTGCCAGAAGGCTAACTTTTCAATGACGCCATCAATCCTGGTAAGTGCTGTCGAATGTTTATCTGCTTGTATTTTGTAGAGGAGTGGTGGTGAGGAATTAACTATGCTCATGTACGCTTTTAGTAAAACAACTCAGTTTCGCCCCCGTCATTTCGTGCATCTTAGAATAGAAATACGGATACTAATTATCATGGTCCAAATTGAGCAGTGCACCCTTATATCTCAAGCAAGAAGTTCCGGATGCGAATCAATTAGTTGTCTTTGACACAGTCGCCTTTCTAAAACTGTTGACAGTAGGTGCAGGTTGCAAAATGCATGCAACCTCCAGCATGAGCGCAGCTTACGTGGCCTTTGAGCTTCAGAGGGTGAGTCCTACTTTCTTTTCGAAACCTCGATGACTGCTCTGAATGGCTGAAATTTAAAAAATTGATTGAACTGAGTTCAAACCATTTTTATGATGAGGCCCAACGCTATCTGGCATCTTTGTTCCAGACGGAGCAGAGTTGCGCGGTCAGGATTTTCATTCATGCAGAACCCCCCCTAAATCCGAGCATTGGCTCCAAGCCGCTGTGGCCCTGCTTAAGCTTCACCCGCAAACATTTTTCTATCGTTATGTCAAGTTAGTAAATTCTCAAGAGAGTTGACAACTTTTAAAGTGGACCATTTGCAGAAACGTGTAAGTCAGCTTCTCCGCAAGGCTTGTTTTCCCATCAAAAGGTCTATTATCCAGACGACACTCTCGCATTCTTTGTGGAAACGAAAAGAGTCAAGTTGCTTCTTCTGAGTAAACTCAGGAATACCGCAGTTTACTTCACGGTGCCCTGCAGAGATATGGAAGAGTACAACGGTACAGTACAGAAAAGTAGATTGCAGTCAACCTTGTGTAGCACTGCAGTAGAGGCTAGGCAGGAAATAGAAGGAAATGGGCCTTTTTTCCTGTGCCGGCAGTAGCGCGCTATCTCGCAGTAAACTTTCAAAAAAAAAAAAATTTCTGCTGATCAATACCGTCGCACAACTTTCTTCGTTCATCCCCCCCCCCCCTCCCCACGCACTGCTATCCAGAACAAGGAACAACCCACACCCCACAGCAGAGTGACAAAGGATGGTCTTCCTCCTTTTCCTGCCTAGACTTTGCTGCAGGCAGAGTGCGCCCATCCGGAGTACTTTTGGTCGGAAGACGTGCTTTCGGAGAAGATGACACATGATATCGCGAGTTGTTGCAGAAAGAAACGCGTGATCTTAGTGCATATGCGCTATTGTTGCACGGAGGCAGTGAAATGAGGAGATAAACTTCCTAAATTCAGCCGGAATTTTTCTAGTGCCGAAAGCATAGCTGGGCAACAGCTGACAAGAGTTCACTTCAGCTTATTTTTGTTTTTAAAAAAATGTTCCAGGTTCATAATATGACTCTGACTAAATGGTAGCACCACTGCACACACGACAGCAACTTGGTGCATAAATACGCCCTGCCTGTCATTTTACAAGCGTCAAATATACTGCGGTTAGATTTCGTTTGTCTTGTTGATTTCAGCTGCGAAATCAGGCCCTTTTGAATCAACGCAGCAAGAACGCTGTCATTAA
This sequence comes from Amblyomma americanum, assembly GCF_052857255.1. Classification (NCBI taxonomy): domain Eukaryota; kingdom Metazoa; phylum Arthropoda; class Arachnida; order Ixodida; family Ixodidae; genus Amblyomma; species Amblyomma americanum. The sequence continues at coordinate 66,364,442 of NC_135504.1, forward strand.
CAAAAACAAAAAGGTATTTACGAAGTGGGAGCTTTGCGCTGCTTGCATTGCATGTGAGGTATGTTTACTAGACACCAAATGTAGGAACGTTCTAGTTTGGTCTAGCTGGTGAGGCATGCATGTCCTTCAGTCAGTAGCATGAACGATTATACAATGATTTGGTCTCCAGAGCGTGTGTTGTTTATTCTATTATTTATGTATTGGCCTGTAGAGTATGCTCGCTTGGAAAACACCACACATACACCTTCGCGGTTTAGACCAAATTGCCGCAGCTTAAAATTTGGTCTCATAATTATGATTTACGTGTTAAATGTGTGTACTGCCAGCCGTGTTTCAACGATTTCTTTTATCACAGAGGTTCGGTCAGAGCATGAATGCCATCATCACATAGACATAAGGCTGCTCTCTTAAGCTTAAATTTTATATTCAATAAGAAATAAACCCTGTCGAGTGTACTGGTGTACTATCACTGCAGTGGAAAACTTCCCTCTGAAGTGCTGCACGGCACGCTACAAACTTGTCGCACTAACACAAACATAACCAGGAGTGTGGAAGAGAAAAACGTCTGAGAACTGCACGTCAGTGAGGTGGTTATCATGCCTTTTAAGCATGCACCTTTGTTCCGTCGGTGCATTATAATAATGTGTTTGGCTGCGATGTGAGTCATACATTGCAGTATATGCACCATTACCGCGCACCTACGAAGTGAAGTGGTTTCGTTAAAAGGCCCAAAAACGGCCTTTCTTAAATAAAAATGAATGCCTAGTATCACAGCGAACGTGCCTGTGCTTTACTTGTAATAATACATTGTAATATGGGATACATTCCTCTGGATGGTGACGTTACCCTTCCAAAAGAGACGTAAGGATGCACCTAAAAGAGCAAAACGCACACACTTGCAGAGCAATGTTATGCCCACTGACATGGTGAAAAGTTGACTTTAGAAGCGTTGTTAGGCAAGTTTTCCTATAGCCCTTGCGATGGCATGCTTACACTTACGTTATCCTTCCAAAAGCGGCGTAAAGGTGCACATAAAAAAAGCAAAACTATATGCTCTTGCACAGAAATGTTACGCCGACTGATAATAATAATTGGCTTTGGGGAAAGGAAATGGCGTAGTGTCTGTCTCATATATCGGCGGACACCTGAACCGCGCCGTAAGGGAAGGGATAAAGGAAGGAGTGAGAGAAGAAAGGAAGAAAGAGATGCCGTAGTGGAGGGCTCCGGAATAATTTCGACCACCTGGGGATCTTTAACGTGCACTGACACCGCGCAGCACACGGGCGCCTTAGCGTTTTGCGTCCATAAAAGCGCAGCCGCCGCGGTCGGGTTCGAACCCGGGAACTCCGGATCAGTAGCCGAGCGCACTAACCACTGAGCCACCGCGGCGGGGACGATAAGGTGCAAAGTTGCACTTTAGGAGCGTTGTAGTAAGCTCATCAGACAGACTTAAATGTAGCCCTTGCGAGTATAATTTACGCGCTGCGATTAAGCATAAGCTTATTCCGAGTGGGCGGAAACATGCACCAGAAAGTGAAGTATATGCTTGCACCTTTATAGCCTAAGCGTTAGTTATTCTGGTGAGAAGTAACGTTAGTCATCAAAGGCTTATACTTAGACGTGCAAACCGAATAACATTACCCCGATTACCGCCTAAATACTACACACCATGCACTTAGTCCCCGGACGAAGGTGTAACATTACACCAAAAGGGGCTCGCCACAGCGTCAGTGGATTTACCCCCTTAAATGACAAACATTAAAGCTTCTTCTCTTAGAGTGCAGGATCCCCTTTCTCGACTGCAAGGCAAGAGCCGTGAGGTCAGCGCCGGCAACGAGCAAGAACAGGAAACAGTCTTGCTTTGGGCCATCCGCGCTGCGACGAATTTATAGCGTGCCAATTGGACTGAACGTATTTGTTTGCTTCAGCAGACAAAGCTACCGCGGGTCAACGTGAGTTTTGTGCTTTTCGCGCACCTGTGAGCCGACCGGCACGCAGCTACGGCTGCTACGCCAGCGGGGAAAAGGGGGGATGGGGTGGGGGGGGGGGGAGCGGCGTGCTGACAGCAGCAGTCCTTCCAGGAAGACCAGAGGGGTGCGTTTTCCCGTAGGCTCGGACTGAACGCACATTACGGCGCAGCACCAAAAGCAAAGAGCGGAATGTGGCATCCGGTTGTCTAAACACGAAAAACCGAACACCAAGCGAAGTTGCATGAATGTTGTAATGATGTGCTGCAGCTCCGCTTCGGAAGCGGCACTCGTTGGAGTAAGACGTGGCAAACTGCAAAAAGTCTAGAGGTCAAGTTTACGACCTAACTGAAGGAGGACTTCAGTCAACTTCCAACTCACGCGTGACTTTGAGGTCTGATGTGCTGACCTCACTCACAAAATTTCGAGCCGTCGCCGACCTCACCTCAACCTCACGTCACGACGAGAGGTTGAGGTCATTTTGGGGTTGAGATCGACCTCATGAGAGCGAAACCTCATGAGGTTGCCCACCTCTGGCCGTGTCGCGTGAAAGAGAAACTTCTTAATGTGCAGTGCGTCATGGCGTCGTCAGCATGCTTTCGAGACGGCCGCAACTTGGCAGTGGAGTGTTATAATCCATGTGTCTTTCACGCTGCAAGTTGGGTACACGACTTTTCGGCTTCGCAACTCACCATTTCGCCGATTCCTTCGCTTACGCCAAAGGGAAACGTGCTTTCTTCAAAAATAAGCTCCGTCGAAAGAAGTGGCCAGACACTGGCAACCCTTTGCACCGTTGCACCTACTCCGACTTGCACGTGGTGCAATCTTTACGCTCTTGGTGAGAGACCAGATGACATATCGAACTGAAGTGCAGACTTGCATGTACGAACTGTGTCATTAAGCGCAGTAGTAAGAAGGCTGTTAGTACGAAATCTGTGTGCTGATAGTGCACTACCCAACATGGCGATGCAGGCACGTGTATCATATCTCGTATAATGCCCTGCTTTGCTTGTGCTAGACATTAAGTCGCCAATTATGGATAGGAGCCGCGATAGAGGCCGCTCAAGGAGTATATGCACGATAGTAAAAACTGGATAGCAATTGTCTATCGAAAATTTTCACTGATTTCAAAAAGTGTACAATATTATTTTGCAGAAATCTCCACATTGACTCCACACTATTTTTTTCCAAATAAGTTCTTCGTCTGACTGTCTACAAATTACTCAGGTTCGTCTTAAAAATCTCAAGCTGGGTATCCTACGTAATTTGCACATGCTGCTGTTACATTACAGATATATTGTTTTCTTTATATATTATCATGGGTGCTTTGCATATTGTACTAGAATACTTGAAGATCCCTGGTACATTCTTTTCATCCAGCATGACGTCATTTATTTATGGTGCTCATCACAAAATGAACGAGGGAGGAAAGGGCCTCAGGGTTGTTGCCCCTGTTTCCACAAGACGACGTCTTCATTGGGGCTAAGACAAGTCCTCTTGTCGAAGCGCTCGCAAGCACTCTGATGCTCCGCCCTCCTTTCTTCGCTTTGTGTTGTCAAAAACCCATCTACCAGCCCTCTCTCTACCATGGGCTTAATGTGATCAAGCATGAATTGATTTAGGCGCAGATGTGTAAACTGATATTAGGGATTAGTTTTTTTTCGTAGACTTCATGTCCTGAAGCTCTGTTGTAGGTACAAGAGATACCTCACAGAACAACTGTCACAGATTGATCTCCCCTTCTGTGGTATTTACCACCGTCGCTAAGCGCATGGATATTTTTGTATTTTGTCCGCATTGAAATGTGAATTCTAAAGCTGGGATAACACTTTCAACTCATGCTACGCAGCTGCTTGCTCTAGCCTCTAGGACGCAACAGCCAGTTAAGAAGTATTTGCCTTTAAAACTCCAGCGCAGCAGTTTAAGCAATTAAGGTGAACACAACCGGGAAGGTGCACTTTAATCCTTTCATGATGTCTTTACACTTGTACATCTATTCTCACAGTGATCACTGGTTTCTCTTCTGTGTGTACAAGGGCTTGGATTCCACCTTGTACTAGTAGCAGGGCATCCTGTGTAATAGGCGGTAGCAAGATTTATTCGGTCAAAGCGCGGGATGTGTCCCCTCTCCCCCTTCCCAACCATCGGCCTAGATTTTTATAGTGTAATGCGTTTTCGTGTACGCTCTCTGACACTTTTTTTCTTCAGTACATATTGTGCTATTATTTGGTTTCATAGCATGATTACACACTACGTATTTAGCTTCCATGCTTTTTTTATTTACATGAACAGTAAAGGAGGCGTTGGTGCTGCATAGCGGCTCCAGCTACTCCTTTTCATCAATTCGTAGTAACCACTTGGTCTGACGATGTACAGTTCAGCATGACCTAAAACAAACACAAACAGTGCACAACATATAAAAAAAGGCTCAAGCGTCAATAAAAGTAACAATACTGACAGAACAAAAACGTCTTGAATTTTTTGAGATCAGTACAGAATACAATATACATAAGAGATATGAATAAACAAGGACAGAAGAACAAGAAATAATCTGATTTGCAGTACACACAACAAAAGTAGATAACAACGATATTAAAGCACTCACTCAACAAATACAGAAAAAAACAAGAACAAGTTTGTTTGCTCCAAGCACAGCAAAAGCAAATAACAGACATCTTGAAACTCGCACACAGAGAGGTAAGAGCTCTAGCACTGACTGCAATTATACAAAGCTAGTACTTCCCTAGGACACCGCTGTCCTCAAGTAACACTACCAATGCCACAAGTGCTCGCTTTTGCAGTTCACATGTCGGCCATGGGCCTAACAGCTTTTTCAGCCTTAAGGGTCTTTTGTCGAGAGCGCTCAAGCCTGTCTTCAATCGTGACCTGAGGTTGTCGTGCGCTCTACAATCCAATAATAGGTGAGCCACACCCTCGTTTTCTTGACCACATGCACTCCGTCGCTTTCTGCGCGGCGAATTCTGTGAAGAAAGTGCTTCTTGTAAGCCGTTCCGAAACGCAAGTGGTGAAGGAGCGTTTCTAAAGTTCTGCTGATAGATAATGGAATATTAAACCGCAGCAACGGATCGGAGAAATGCAGGTCAGAACCTGCATGGTTTGGCTTATACCACATGTTTCGTTCATTTCATTGCGCATGGTCTTCAAGCCTCTCGATAACGGAAGGCCAGAAGTGTGGGCATTACTCTGTGCTTGCTTAGCTTTCAAACTCGTTCATTCCCCCCCCCCCCTCCTTTTGTTAACTTATGCCTCATGGCACACTTCTCGAATGAAAAAAAAGTCTGTGCTTGCGTAGCCGCTGCATCCGCGTCAGTGTTTCCAAAATACCCTCTCTGCATGATACTTACAGGGGCCAGGTCTAACGCAGCAAGGCATCCTTGTAAAATTATGTTATATGCGCAAGTCGCTCTTATGAACACACTTTGCTGTAGGACTAGAATATCTACAGATCACAGCCTACTATTAATATTCTCACTTCGCTATTTTTTACTTGCAACTTAGGCTTTCAGTGCGGGGTACCAGTGTTTAGTGACAAACTGCCAGAGTAACAGTACATTCCAAATGTGTTCAGTGGCTGCTTGGGTAGGTCAAGAGGGCCTTAATTAATGTTTTCGACCAAAATGTGTATGTCGTGTTAATATATTAATTTGACCATTGAAGTTATCATACCCAACAGTTCTGGACAAAAACATTTTTGAGCTAGAAACTGTTTATGATGGCATTTTTTTACTTAATGTTAGATTTCAGTTCAAAAATGAATATATCCGCAAACCGCGCCACGGCAATTTGCATGTTTTTGCAATTAGCGTTTTTAATATTGTCAGAAGCGTTCCTCATTGATTTTAAATGGAGACTTAAATGCTCGATGCGATCGATGGAAAAGTGTTAAAAGAAAGTTTTTGTTACACCTCAGATGAATAGATCATTACCTGCAATATTTTCATAACAATATCTTACAATTTCTCAATATTCGAAATTTGGACCGCCGCGGTGGCACAGTGGTTTTGGCAATCGGCTGCTGACCCGAAAGACGCGGGTTCCATCCAGGCCGCGGCGGCTGAATTTCGATGAAGGCGAAATTCTAGAGGCCCGTGTACTGTGCGTCGTCAGTGCATGCACGTTTAAGAACCCCAGGTGGTTGAACTTTCTGGAGCCCTTCACTGCGGCCTCACTCATAGCCTGATTCGCTTTGGGACGTTAAACCACCATGAACCAAGCCCAACCAACCAACAAATAATTGGAAATTTTGTCCCAGAATGTTGATCATGAATCATGCAATGCAATGCAAACGCAGACTTTCCACAGTATGTTCAGCACACTCATCAGGCTATAGCCAGCACAAAATACGTAACCATGCTTGGAACTAGAAGGAAAATAAGATACGTTGCATGCGCTTAGCATGTGATTAGATGCATGAGACAAATAGCCCAAACGTCCCACATAAGGCTTGGAAAGCTGTTGTGCACTGCAAAAGTTGTACGTGCAAATCATGTTTAAAGATTTTACGTAAATAAAGGCACTAGGGGAGCTGCAAGCTACCACTCCGGTGTGCCCCAAGTAAGATTGTCATGAAGGTGTTATCTGAAATGTGCTTATTAAAATTTGATTGCAGTGTACCTGTAGGGCTCAGCGTACATTTGAAAGGGGTATATATGTATTAGCGCGTGCATGAGTTGAAGTACTAATTATTGTCACACCTGCACTTGAGAGCAAGTTTATTCTTGTCAACCGCTACTTTCTCACCAATAGCATACCAGCATTTCAAAAGACGCATTTTGTTACTTTTTAATTAACCCAATGTGACACACGTCAATAGCGTAAAATGTCGACGCACAAATCGGCAGCAAAATATCAGGGTCAAATGCGCCGTTGTGAGCATATGCCAGCAGGCAAAGCGCAAGACAAACAGGGACTACTCCGTCACTACATTGTTGAAGCGTGTCGTGAAGAAGATATCTCTGAACGGCGCCGCTCGCCGCTATCCCCCCACGCCCCCTTTTCAACTCCCCGGAAACACACACCTACGCACAGACCGACACCCAAGTGACATGAACCTTTTCCGAAGCCTGACCGAGAAAGAATATGAATAGAGAGATTTAGCATAGCGGAGACATATTAGCGGAGAGGTATACCGGGTTACCAAAATCCGGCTGCGCACGCGGAGTTGCATGGGTGTGACCAGGTGGGGCTACGGTTTCATCGTTGGCTTTGGTTTTGAAGATAGGTTTTTGCACCCAATGCCATCAACCTATGCGCAAGCCGACCTTTTCTCGGGCAGCTGTTGCCAAAGCTGGCCATTCGAGATTTTCCGGGGCCCGGACGAGATTTCCCTGGGCGCGTGTGGCCTCTGTCATTGGCCACTCAGATATACCCGCGGCTTACCAGGTTCTGTGGAAAGCAACCCGACCATTTGATAGCTGCCGACCAGGCCTCGACATTGGCTGGCACTGACTGTGATATGCAGCCACTCGTGAGGTGAATCGCAGAGCTCTGTCAACAGCAGGCGATCGGTCTCGCCCACTGGATGTCATTGGCTGCAATATGCAGCCAACGTTGAGGCCTGGACACCATCTACACAATGGCCAGGTCGCTTTGCGTAGATGATCGAAAGCCGTTGGTATATCTAAGTGACCATTGACAGAGGACCAGATGAACATGAAATGACCATTTCAAGATGGATGGCTTATGGAATACTACCCCTGGCTGATTTTCACTCCTGAGAAGCGTCGGTCTTCGGGCCATCCACGGAACAAGAAAAAAAATTTCTCCTTGGGAGTATAGGAGTTGAAACACGTCCTCTGAAAAGTCATTTCGCCAGATTAGTCAGCCCCGTGTTCAGAACGCAGAGCTATGGCGTACTATAAAAAAACTGTACCCTCATTGGCTGCAGGGGCGGTTATCCAGAAAACGGAAAAGTAGTGCCGCCGCCGTGAGCTTTGGGGGTTCCGATGCGCTTGTCCGCAACACGTACAGCTCCAGAGCTGGTGGGGAGTTGCGACACGTACAGCTGAGTCGAGAGCACGCGTGATTTGTCTCCGCGCAACCTCGCCATATATCCAGATCGTTCTATTTACAGCATTTAGCTTCCCTTCGCACTATATTTTCATTCCCTTACAGCAAGGCGGGGGTTTCCGTTCCAAGCTCGACAGCGCACGTTTTATCCAGTCCAGAGCTCCTGGACTCTTCGTGCCCTCTATGGTTGGAGTATACGCCGGGGATCCCCAATGCCACGGATTATTTGACGACCACCAGCAGGCCAGCACCTATTGTGAACATAACGTCCCCTTACTGGAGTAGGTCTGCGTCAGGGCACTGCAAACAGGACTGCCAGCAGCCATTGCCGACCGGTGAGCTTGATCAACCCTTCTGCACTCTAGGTGAGGTTGCCTCAACGGCGCACTTGGAGTCACTGGAAACTACGGTGAACCTTTTGGGTGTCACTAGCGGCATTGCTACATTGAAATAGAGAGGTAATTATAGGCATCCCCTGTGAATCGGGGTAGCAGCGAGTGCCGCCTTTCCTTGTGAATTAAAGTGGCTGTCCTATGCATTTTGTAATTTTTCCGGTCGTTTTTTACTTTGCATCCTAATATTTTTATTTATTTCCTCAATGCGATACTATATTTCATGTTCTAAGCTATATTACTTGATTTCTTGAACGGGTAGTGTTATTTCTGTATTCTGACTTTGCGTCACCAGTACTCCAGTCACCTCTTGCTCTGCCTATCCCCAAACGAGAGTTGTAGTCGGGCTAGTTGGTGTTCGTCCGTAGAAGCCATGGTAAAATTGCGCTAGGAAACACGACACACAAAGGAAGGACACATAGAACAGGACGAGCGCAACCTTTTCTACACGCGCTCTTCCTGTCCTATGTGTCCTTCCTTTGTGTGTCGTGTTTAGCGCAATCTTACCATGGCCGGCCGATCCCCAACCCTTTACTGGAAGGCTCACTGTGTCCTCTTTGACATCTGGACGTATCGAATTAGTCTACCAGAAGGTGTTTAATGTTTTCTGCACTGCTCCCGCAAGCTACGCACGATGCACTCGAACGATGCGACTGACTCGCTCTGACGGAACCGACTCGGGAAGATCGTCGTGCCGAATAGGAATAGGTTGACATCGCTGGTCGGGAGCGGGGTACTCGTTGCTGCCCATACTCTTGATGAACTTGCTGCACTGGAATGGTTGCTGTGCATGGGCCAGAACCTGCCTGGCTCCTCACCGTCACGTTCGTACGCGAAACACAAGTTACTAAGCGATCTGAGCAGCCGAGCGGAAGGAGGCGCTCTGCATGCGCTGTTTACTCGTCCATCGGGGATTACGTCTTGCGCGCTGATCACCTTCACGACTCGCCACTGGGTTATGCGCTGATGCAGCTGCCAAGATAAGTATGCTGAATATTATCATTCGCGTGTACTGTAAATATAAAGAAGCAATCGAGTGTTCTTTGCTACAGTGTGGCAGTATTCATCCAGATGCCGCCACATGCACAGTCACACCGAGTCTCTACGCTTCAGAGGCAACGAAGGTACTGTGAAAGCATCCACCAGTAGATGTTAGTAAGAAACGGTTGGAGCATTTGGGGCTCATGAGTAGGGCAGTCACCTAAGCATTGATTGCTTCGAGTAAGTTGTCACTTATCACTTTTCGACGGTGGGCCATCACGTGTAACTGCGAGAGGACAGCTCCCCCCCCCCCCCCCCCAATCTATGTGGCTGAGAGTGTACTGTCTTTGGCAAAGGTATCCGGGCAACGGTTTGTTTCTTAGTCGCGTAGCGAATCAATTATGTCAGCACATAAGTTCTCAATCTGTGTAAGGTAAGGTGAACACTGTCCTCACTGTTCGACATCGTTCGGCCTTTAGAGCCGCCATTAACGCTCCGTTGTACGGTTGGGAAGCAAAAACCTGTTTCTGGGTTACTTTTGACAAAGCGGTAGTTGTGTGTATTATTTTCGCAGTGAATTCTCGAGCTTAATACTCTGGTAGGAATTCGCACATAGTATGTGCATATTTCCGCGTATATCTTTGTGTAAACATGTATCTTCGCGTATAAGTTGAAAAGAGCCACTACATTTCTGTTCTGTGTTCTGTGCTGTTCATTTCTTTCTTCTTTCCGCCCATCAGTCTGTTTGTGCGTGTGTGTGTTTATTCCTCCTTCTTAAGTCCTTGTCATGAAAGAAACATCTGCGGCTGCAGTGCGAACCACCTTTTTTTTCTTGAATAAATCTTGACTACATATCACCTGCTCATTAACCTCGGACATCCACGGTTGTCTATGCAGGCGGGGTCTGCGCGCGCGTGAATACTTTCCCTTATGCCAACATACCGGGTGTTTCACCTAAGATCTTCTGCAATTTTTAAAAATAGGGTTTTTGGGTTCGACGTGCACTTTTTTTTTCGCATAGGATTGTCAGCGGTGTAGCGCATTAGAATACCGCTAAGAGGGGCTAACTAGTATGCTGGTGAACTTATTCTGAATAGTTAGCGTTATTAGTAGTGTTAGTCTAATTATTTACTGGCAGGCGTTTAGCCCACCTTAAGAAATACCGGTGTCAATTTTTTAGAATTTAAAAAATGCATGTGGCCGAAAAAATTTTGCCTACATCACGCCAAAATGAATTCGCTTTCAAGAAGCTTGCAGGCAACCTCTCTAATGCATGTAACTCGTTCAAATTGCTAAAAATGTGTCGGCGACAGGGTCAACGGCATCTGCGTTGAAATTCTATAAACTGATCTTGGAAACAATTACGGCGGGCTACACGCTTATTAATAAATAAGGAGAGTAACATCAATGGTTAAAAAGTTAATCATTCATTATTAGCTCACCAGCCAACTAGTTAGCTCGTAGTAGATGTATTCTGGTGCTCTATAATTCGGGAAATGCTGTGCCGAGGAAAGCGCTGTTCTAGCTCAAAAAACCTAGTTTTAAATATTCCAGAACCTGTTAGGCCGAGCACCTGGTACACCGTTTCTGTTTCGAAATATTATGCGCAATAGTTTGATCACAGTGCATAGCTTATCCAAGGCACGAAGCGCGCCTTTGCAATCATGCCGCGCATCGTATCGATGACCTTGGCCTCCTTTTCTAATCCAAGGCGGCAAGCACTCCTTTGCCATCATTCCGCGCATGCTGATGATGGCTTTGGTTTGAGCGTTTTCTCCAGCCGCAGTATTGCGCCGGTACCTTGCGATATCCGGTTGTTGAGTTGGCTCGTGGTCGCGAGTAGCGGCCGGTGGCCTGTGGCATTCGGCGACTTGCATGACCAAGTCCACTAGCCGCTTTTGTGCTTACAAGTTGGAGCTGGACTCCGCGATCTCCCAACTTTAGAAGAACGGAAGTTTGGGCAAGGTGGTGCGGCTTCATAATTTTCCAACAGTGCAAGACAACGAGGACGAGAGTGAGAAGTGACGCAAAGACGGCGCTGCCTTTGTGTCACTTCTCGCTCTTGTCCCTGTTGTGTTGCGCTATTGTAAAATTATGAAGCAGCACCAACTTTCTCGCTTCATGAGTTGATAAAGGAAGGGGGTTGTTATTCAGCACAAATGTAGAGGATGCTCTACAAGTAGGCTATGGGGGAGCCGCGTAGGGTACACTCCGGATTGTACTCTGGCACGGATGAATGAGGGCAAGGAAGGCTGAGCGGATGAACGCGCGGGCCTGAAGCCACCTCCAGGTGTCCTGTTCTAGTTTGGTGAGGAATCTGTGTGGTGGGGGATACCGGAACCTTTGCTCCCTGAAGTGGAGTGTGATTTCGTTGTATGGGAGCAGGTGCCCTCGGGAGCAGCCCGGATCAATGGTGTGCCCTGCCCGGTTGACAGACGCTCGAGCTAAGGAGTGGGCAGCTTCACTGCCAGGATTGCCCGCGTGGGCCGGTACCCAAACTAGTTGGATTGATCGGGGTGGGGAATAGTCGAGAATTTTGCATGCGGCTTTGTGGAGTAGTTTCGGATAGCCGTTTGGGAGTCACTCAGGATGAGTGTGGTATTCGAAGAGGCGCTCGACGGCTGATGTCTTGTGCTTATTCCAGATGTGTGCTTTCAGTCAAATGATGATTTTAAACTACTTAATTTTAGCGCTTTTTAACTCTGGTGGTATTTAATTTGAGGCCAAGTTCGAACAGTACGTTCTGAAAGTGAGGATCGAAAACACGTGTGCTGACCATTCTTATTGGCATCGATGTGCCAAGTACTATGCTAACGACATCCTGCTTCAAACCTCTTTTATATTGTAAATGATGACTGTGACATTGAATTATTTTGTCGCAGTGTGCAAAAGTAGTCAGGTCTTTCACGGACGCGTTAGTGCCGTGCAGGAGATAGTTATATGATAGGGCAAAATAACTGATATTGAGAGAAATTAAAAGAAATGTCTATTTTTGGTAAAACTTTTCAGCGTAACCTGCCAGCCTGATACATGTTGTTTGTAAAATTATGTGCTAGAAGGATACAACTTTAGTTGCCACACAAAATTGACTACTTATAATAAATTATCTTCGGCTGTAATGTATGACCCGATAAAACGTGGATTATGAAACTGCTTGCAGAATAATCGAACTTGCACCCTAATTCTAGCTGGAAAGATATCACCCGGCTTTTATCTCCCGAATTCCGGACAAAATAAATTGCGGAAAAGAAGTGCCCTAGATATAATGCGTGTTTGTCCCCGCACCAGAAAGGAGTCCTTGTATACGGTTGGTTCAAACTGCTCTCCACACCGGCATCGAAGCAAAAGTAAACTGTAGACGATTACCTGCTCTTCATACCACGCTGTTGCTCGGTTTCATTTGATGAGCCAACCCAGTCGCCCGCCGTGCCGTGCTCTTACTTGCTGCCAACTAGGAGCGGAGAAGGGAGCCAATGCAGCTTCTGCCTTGTAATTCCATTTGGTGAACGAGTTTAAAAAGCGCAGAGGTACTCTTCAGGCATCAAAAAAACATCTTCCGCCACAAGCGACGTACATACCCTGCATACTTTGAAGTATTCGCCAACGCGAACTGGTTTGGAAGGCAGCGCCGCTGCCCCCAGCGTCGCTGCCGACCGTCTTTGTTTGAAAACACGACGCTTATCTTGTGACTACCAGAGGTGGGCTACCTCATGAGGTCGACCCCAACCTCACGTCGTGAGGTGAGGTGAAGATGAGGTCGGCGACGGCTTGAAATTTTGTGGGTAAGGTTAGCAAGTCAGACCCCAACCTCACGTGTGAGTTTGAGGCTGAGTGAGGTTGTCATTCAGTGAGGTCGAAATTTTGAGGTCGAGACTTCTTGCAGTTGCCACGTCTTACTCCGACGAGTGCCGATTACGAAGCGGAGTTGCAGCGCATCACCGCAATGACGCTTGGTGTTCGGTTTCCCCTGTTTGGACAACCGGATGCCACAGTTCCCTCTTAGCTTCCGGCGCTGCGTCGTAATGTCCGTTCAGTCCGAGCCTACAGGAAGACGCACCCCTCTGGTCTTCCCGGAAGGAGTGTTACTGTCACAGCATGTCACTCACCCTCCCCCTTGCCTCGCTGGCGTAGCACCCGGCTGCCTGCCGGTCGGCTCAAACTCCCGGGAGCGCGCAAAGCACTAACTCACGTTGACCCGCCGTAGCTTTGTTTGGTGCCGCAAACAAATACGTTCAGTCCAACAAGCACGTAATAAATTCGTCGCAGTGCGGATGGCCCCAAGCAAGACTGCTTCCTGTTCATGCTCGTTGCCGGCGCTGACGTCATGGCTCTTGCCTTGCAGTCGAATAAAGAGGATCCTACTATACATTACAAGCCGACGTAACAGAAACTGGAGTAGTCGGCACAGGTGAGAGAATGTGATTCAGGTGGTTCCTAACAAGGAGACCAGCTGATTTGATTAAAAAAGCAGGAAGTCAGAAAAACCTGTACAACACCATCGACGCTTTTGATCAGTGACTTAGCCTTTCCAATCACGTAAATGCTGTATATTCTCGTTCCATAATGCAAGCAGATGCAAATATAATTTCACGTTTTATCCTTCCGAATAACGTCCCTTTTGGTATCCGGTTCCTTGTTCCTTCTCGGAAATTCACTTATTATGCCGAAACACTGCAACACGAGGTGAGCGCGCCTGCATAGCGGTGTTGCAGTGGCGAAAAAATGCAAAGCTATAATGAATGCACGGTGATTTGGTAGCTGATTCCTTTTACTTTTTCTTAATGAAGATGCGTGAATGGAACTGATTACATGCTCGCGCTGTGCTGCTGAGTCGCTCTTTCAAACCTTCTAATATGCCGTTAAATGGGGCAAACTGTTGTTTGCTTCTGTTTTTAGTGTGAGATTTTTGTTTGTACGTTTCTAATCATTCTCTTTTTTTTCTCGTATGGAATCAGTTAGGTTGGCGGCCTGCTTTGCAGACCATCAGGCACTACACGTTATCTTTCCTTACCCTATTTTGCAGAGGCCCATCGTTCATCTTAAACGGCTTCGCAGAATGCTCGCGCGGTGCTCGTGGCAAAAAACGTCGAGGATGCTGGCGCACCATTGATTATTTGAGTTTTGAAGGAAAAGAAGTGATTGACTTAAAGCAGCTTGTCTGAGACTGGTTGACGAAATGGCACCCGGCAGTCTGTTGAGGCGTATGAGCAATTAGGTGTTTTTCTCCCTCGGGGTGAGGGGGCTAGTAAAAAGATTTCGCTGCGGGGAAAATTGAGTGGTGAGCGCCCGTCTCGGCTGTGGGAGGTGGTCGGTTCGAAACCCACTGCCGGACACCCACCGGTAAAAATGGGTACAAGCAGCCCCCGGCCTGGTGCCCGGCTTTCTTTAGGGGTGTTCGCTTGGGAGAAGCTCCGCAAACCCCGCTGCGCCCCTCGCGGCCTAAGCCGCAGTTTCGAACGACCTCGCAGCCTGCTGAAGGTGGTAGGGCACTCCGGTCAACGTGATCAGCAAAGCAGCAGCTCTTGACAGAGAAAGCTGTTCACGCTGGCCACTATAGACCAGTTGTTTTGACCCGTGTGATTTTAATAGTTGGCACAGTGTTCGAAGAAGTAATCTAGCCCTTTCTTTCAAAATGCCGCGGGTACACCGAGTCATCGAAGAATTCCCAGGATTTGGACACCATTACCATCGCCACCTGGATGGAAGTGGCGGAAACGGGGGAGGGTCTTGACATCCCAAAATCATCAACATCATTATTCCTAATTATTACCTGCAGGTATTCCTATTTTCCCGCACAATAACTGTCTTTGGTTGCTGGGTAATGTACAATATTTAATCAATATTCAGGCAACTTTTAAATTGGTTGCGGTATATCAGACTTCCCCGGGCTCATAAGGCTACACTGTTCGTATCATCATCATCGCCATCCCCTCGAGAGTCAAAGGCATGTGTCGTTGCATGATCTTTGCAGTATGTCAAACATGAGAACGGGTGCGTTTACCTGCTGGACAATCCGAATGTCATTAATGTGGACCGATTTGTGGGCACTCTTTGTAATGCGTCATGCGCGCATGTGGAGTAATGGGGGATCCATATGGATCTTGTAATGGGGGTGGAAAGGAGTGGATGGGGGCCTGGTATGACGAAAAATTACATCGTTGTCACGTGAGTAGGTGTGATCCAATATTACAGCGTCGTCACGTGACTAAGTTTGGTGGCACATTACATCGCTGTCACGTTACCTGGCATACCGTCACACTCACACGATGGCATCACTGATTATACTAATTAGTCATAACGTTACATAATTATATTATTTAGCAATAATTAATTACGCGACGTCATCATCTTCGCCGCGTGACTCGTCCGCTCGTAACGTCGCATGGTGCCGTTTCTTGTGGACACTTTTTTCGGATATGGCCTTGAAAGTGAGCCGTCTAATGCTTTCGCATTTAAAAAAGCCGTTGACTTCTACACAGACATAAATACAACGTGCCTCTGTTGGTGTACTACAGTCGCAGATTGTTAAGTGTTTTCTAAGGCAACATACAAATGACTGAAAAAAGCATTCTCGCTATGCCGGATAGAGCCAGAAAATTGAATTATATTGATGATGCGTTAGCATAACCGTCACATTGGACAGTACATCGACGACCAGTTCTTTCATATTCGGTAACTATTCACAAGCTTGAAAAGAGTATCGTGAATACCTCCCCCCTACTCCCAATTTCTGGTAGGTGGTGTAGAAGGGCTGTGTTTGTCAATTGCCGGTTCGTGCGCGAATGAGCGAGAGGCTTCCAATACGAACAAGTACACACGAAGCAGGTTGCCAAATACTGACACATACTGCCGCGAATCTTTCTAGTGTTCGTTCATTCTTCGAATCTGCCGCCACGCCATTTTACCGCTTTGTTTGCGACGCAAGACGCGACTAGATTTATCGAGATTGATCGCAGCCAGGCAGAGCTGATTCTACGTTGTTCCGAAATGTTCTAGTAACTTTGCACGCTTTATCTCAAAGGTTCGCTGTCAGATTTAAATTCAGCACGGCTGACAGCGACGGGCATTCTGTTCGACGACTACCGAGCACACTTTTTGCTACGCCGCCGCCGAATGATTCAGTCCCTTGTTGGCGCAAGTCAGCCCAAATATGTTTGTTTAGACACCATTTTCGCAGCCTTTCGGTCTTCATCGTTCCTTCGACTGCCGTCACCACTACGTGACATCTGGTGGAGGTGCGGGGTGCCCTTCTATATTCCGGACGCCCCCTTCAAGTCGGGACGCCAGCTCCCTGCGCTTAGCACTGGAGGACGAGGCAGCAGCTCAGCGAGCCAGCCGACGTCTCCAGGGAGAGGAGCCTGAGTTCGGGACCCTGCCGGACCGCACCAGACAGAGAAAGGACGCCGCTAAGAGCACCACTTCCTCGCCGAAGATGTCGACCCCGATTATACTGCAGCAGCCGCGGGCGCCGCCAACTTTCAATTTATCCCTAGGTGAAGACCCCGAAGAATGGTTGGACCAATTTAGCGCGTGGCATCATTCAACAAGTGGGATGATGCGGCAAGAATTGGACACGCATTTTTCTCATTGGATGGCTCCGCAAGCACGTGGTACGAAAACGACGAGCCGTCCGTAACGACATGGGAGCTATTCAGGAGGAAACTATTGGAGGTATTCACTAGTGTCGTGAAGAAAGAAAGAGGCGAACGACTCGTCGAGTCCAGGATCCAGCTTCCGAATGAGCCCGTCCGCGGTTACGTCGAGGAGATGGAGCGCCTATTTCACCGCGCCGACCCCGAGATGATCGAGTAAAAGAAAGTTCAGTTTTTAATGCGCGGCGTAAAAGA
This sequence comes from Amblyomma americanum, assembly GCF_052857255.1. Taxonomy (NCBI): domain Eukaryota; kingdom Metazoa; phylum Arthropoda; class Arachnida; order Ixodida; family Ixodidae; genus Amblyomma; species Amblyomma americanum. The sequence continues at coordinate 66,381,659 of NC_135504.1, forward strand.
ACAACTCTTTGGCAGCCTCGTCCGCCTGCCGCTAAAAACAGTCGAGGAATTCATGCAAGAAGCCTGCACGATTGAGAAGGCCCTCGACGTCCGAGCTCAGCAGTACAATCGCCCTTCCTTTGCCTGTGCAATCAGTTCGGACACGCCGGCCACCACCAGCGACAGCTTGCGGGAAGTTATCCGCGAAATCGTCCGAGAGGAGCTACGCCGAATACTGCCATCCTCCCCACAGCCACAAGCAGCGACTCTGATGGACGTGGTACGGGAAGAAGTGCAACAGGCACTTGGCACCCCGACGGCCACAGAACCCCAGGCCATGACCTACGCCACTGCAGTAAGGACTGCTCAGTCCCAACGACAACCCCCACGTCCTCCCCGAGATGAGCCACTTGTTCCACAACGCCGCCTCCCTGCCCCCACCCGCCCAGACTATGAGCGACGCTCAAGCCCCAGGGAATGCGACGCCTGGAGGACTTCCGACAACCGGCCGTTGTGCTTCCATTGCGGTGAGGCCAGCCATATTATTCGTCACTGCCCATACCGACGTATCGGGATTCGAGGATTTGCCGTTGACGCCTCACGACCAACCTTCGGCCAACGTCCGAAGGAAATCGATGAGTACCTGCGTCGAGAGGACTACATGCCGAATGCCTTTCGCTCTCCCCATCGCCGTCAACATCGCGCTTTGCTTTGCCACACCGCAGCTACGCAGCCACGGAACGAGGAAGGTATCCCAGCCACCGTAGGGGAAACTAAAGACAGCAACTTCTGGAGGTGAGGTTGCTCACAAGCTAAGCGCCGAAGATCCTACACTGACCACGCCCCATGAAGTCTCTGCACCCGCTACGCCGCATGAAGACGCTACACTTGCTGCACCGACGCCGCACAAAACGACAACCCCGACTACGACGCGAACTGCATTCAAAACGACGCCGTCACACAGAAAAGCTTCGACGACACGCCCCGCCCTCGGTTCGCATACGCGACGAAGCCGTACCCGAAGCCGAGGCCGAATTTCAATGCAAGAGCCAGGACATCCGACTTAGAGGTGACTATCGACGGCCGGAAAATTACCGCTCTAGTCGACACAGGAGCCGATTACTCGGTGATGAATGGAACATTCGCTGCGCAGCTGAGGAAAGTCACGACCACTTGGGACGACCCACGAATTCGCACCACAGGGGGCCACCTCATTACGCCATCAGGGCGATGCACAGCGCGAGTGACTGCCAAAGGACATACCTATACTGCGTCCTTTGTTGTGCTTCCGCACAGCTCCCGCCAAGTGATCTTGGACATAGATTTCCTTAATGAGCAGCAGGCGATCATAGACCGGCGATCCAAGCTGATCACGCTTTTGACGGACGAGGCCATCTCTTCGATGAAAACTCTGGAAAATCACGTTGCCCTGAGAGTCCTGGCGGAAGTAGTGAGCGTTCCACCCCGTTGAAGCGTTATCGTGACCGTAGGCGCCACGAAAGCCGTTAACGCTGAGGCAATTATCGAGGGGAACATGCAGTTGCTTCTAGTCCGAGGAATCAGCATCGCAAGAGGCATCGCACATTTCCACAATGGCCAGGCCGAAGCACTGCTGACTGACTTCAGCGAAGAATACCTGCACATTAACAGAAGAACGACGATTGCTTTCTTCGACGAAATATCTGACGTACGAGACTCCTTCGTCCTCTCCGACCCCTCCGCAGAAGATTCGCCTGACCGAGAGAACTCGCCCACTTTCGACATCAACCCAGCTCTGCACCGGAGCAGACAAGACCAGATCCGACATCTGCTTCAAAGCTACAGTGAGTGTTTTTCGACATCGCCGAAGGTGCGACAGACGCCAATTGCCAAGCATCGCATTATAACGGATCAACGCGTCCGACCTCTCCGTCAAAGCCCCTACCGTATGTCGCCGGTGAACGACAAGCCATCCGGGACCAAGTCGAAGAAATGCTTCGCGACGACGTCATCCAGCCTTCAAACAGCCCATGGGCGGCACCGGTTGTTCTAGTGAGAAAGAAAGACGGCGCACTTCGATTATGCGTGGAATACCGCCGCTTGAACAACATAACAAACAAGGACGTCTACCCCCTCCGCCGCATCAACGACACACTGGACCGCCTCTGCAACGCAAAGTATTTCTCTTCGATGGACCTCAAGAGCGGCTACTGCAAATTCAGGTTCTTTTGAGTTCAAGGTGATACCATTTGGTCTCTTTTTCGGACCAGCAACGTTTCAGCGAGTAATGGATACAGTGCTGGCAGGCCTGAAGTGGAAAATTTGTCTGGTATATTTAGATGACGTCGTTGTCTTCGCCTCGAACTTTGAAGAGCACCTCAAAAGACTTCAAACAGTACTAGACGCAATCAAGTCGTCTGGCCTAACCTTGAAAGCAGAGATATGCCACTTTGCCTACGAAGAGCTGCTGTTTCTAGGCCGCATCGTTAGCAAGGAGGGAGTACGCCCAGACCCGCAGAAAACAGCTGCTATTGAACAGTTTCCAGCGCAGGCCGATAAGAAAGCAGTGCGCAGATTCCTCGGACTGTGGGCATATTACCGACGATTTGTGAGAAACATTTCGCGCATCGCCGAGCCCCTGACCCAACTGACGAAGGCAGACGTGCCGTTTAAATGGGAAGCGCCGCAAGCAGAAGCCTTCAAGGAACTTCAGCGTCGTTTACAGTCCCCACCGATCCCTGCGCTTTTTGATGAAAACGCCGGTACTGAAGTTCATACCGACGCAAGCAGCATGGGCCTAGGCGTCGTCCTCGATCAAAAAGGCGACAGGCTGGAGAAAGTCATCGCATACGCTAGCCGTTCTCTTTCCAAGGTCGAGGCTAACTATTTGACAACTGAGAAGGAGTGCCTTGCCATCATCTGGGCTACGTCAAAATTCCGCCCTACCTGTGCGGACGACCATTCAAGGTGGTCAGCGATCACCACGCGCTGTGCTGTCTTGCCAATTTGAAGGACCCCTCTGGCCGCTTCGCTCTATGAATTCTGCGCCTCTATGAGTTTGACGTCACCGATGTTTACAAGTCCGGACACAAACACTCTGACGCCGATTGCCTCTCGCGAGCCCCTGTCGATGCGCTGCCGCCGGACGACGATGAGGACGCCTTCTTGGGACCCATCAGCCTCAGCTCTTTTGCCCAGCAGCAACGCTCGGACCCCGACCTAAAACGCCTCATCGAGTACTTGGAAGGCAAAGTTTCTTCGCCCCCCCCCCCCCCCCCCCGCCTCATTCAAGTGAGGACTTTCTTCTGTGTACAGAATAATGTCGTCGTGAAGAACTTCGAAGAGAACAAAATAGCCTAACTCCTCGTTGTACCTGCTTGCCTCCGCGAAGAAGTTCTGCAGGCTTCACACGACGAGCCGACAGCTGGACATCACGGGTTTACTCGCACCCTCCGTCGCATTCAAGACAAGTATTACTGGCCCCTTCTGTCTGCCGATGTCGCACATTATGTGAAAATCTGCCGAAATTCTCAGCGACGAAAGACCCTTCCCACCCGACCAGCAGGATTTATGAACCTTACTGAACGCCCCTCGAGGCCCTTTCAGCATATCGGCATAGACTTGCTTGGTTCTTTCCCAAAGTCAGCGTCTTTAAACAAGTGGATCATCTAGCGACCGACTGTCTGACCCGCTACGCCGAGGCAAAAGCCCTACCGAAGGTTTGATGGCACATTACATCGCCGTCACGTGACCTGGTATAACGTCACACTCACATGATGTCATAACTAATTATACTAATTAGTATTAGCATTACCTAACTATATTATTAGCATTAATTAATTACGTGACGTCATCACCTTAGTGGCGTGACTCGTCGGCTCGTAACGTCGCATGGTGCCGTTTCTTGCGGTCACTTTTTTGCGGATATGACCTCGAAAGCGAGCCATCTAATGTGTTCGCATTAATAAAGAAGCCGCTTGCTTCTACACAGACATAAATACAACGTGCTTCTATTGGCGTACTGCAGTCGCAGCTTGTTAAGTGTTTTCGAAGGCAACATACAGAAGACTCAAAAGAGCATTCTCGCTATGCCGGATAGAGCTAGAAAATCGAAATTCACTGATGATGCGTCTGCATAACCGTCGTATTGGAAAGTACATCGACGACCAGTTTATTCATATACGGTAGCTATTCTCAAGCCTGAAAAGAGTACCGTGAATACCCCCCCCCCCCCCCTCCTCCCAATTTCTGCTAGGTTGTGTAGAAGGGCTGTGTTTGTCAGTTGCCGGTTCGTGCGTGAATGAGCGAGAGGCTTCCAATACGAACAAGTATACACGAAGCAGGTTGCCAAATTTTGACAGACATAAAGTACTCACCGACGTACTGGTGGTAACCGCGCATTGGACAACCCTGTCAGCAGGCCATTAACTCTCTGAGGGTTCATCTCCGATTATAAGCTTCTCCTATTGCGTGCACATCAACAGTGTCTGTACACCTTATTAAATGATACCATCATTTTGGCTGTCATGTCTGACAGGATTCTCAGAATTGTTAACTGAAAAACTTCTTAATCGTTCTTCGTTTTGTTTTTAGTTCGTTTTCTGAGGTCGAGCAGCCGACCTCAACTTCACTATTTTAGGATGAGGTGATGTTGAGTGAGGTTAGCAGAGGCCTCAGGAAAAGTGAGGTAAGGGCATCTAAGGATACCTCAGAATCAACTGATGTTGTGGGAGGTCGGCAAATTCTTTTTCAGGTTGAGGTGAGTTCCACATTTTTTAGGTCAAATGCCCACCTCTGGTGACGACACCGTAGAGCCGGGCGCGTGATATTGCCACCCAGCCAAACAACAGCACGCAACGCGCAACGTCTACCACTTTCTCGTTTCTTTCCCTTTCCCTCATGGTTTGGCCGGTGTTTCTACCTCTCTGCAACTCTTTAAAGGAGCCATGAACGCCTATTATTACGCATACCCTGCTTGTTGCCTTTAATTCTCAAACAGGTTAAATTACAGTTCCCCGAATATTCAGTTCATTCTGTGCGGTAAATATTTTTAAAACGAATTTTTTCGTTTCTTCTGCGAACTGCTTGCTGGTCTGGCAACCTCTGATTGCTGACGTCACGAAGGCATGCACGTTCCGCGTCGTCTGCTGATAGCTGTTGAGGTGCTTGCATGCACACCGTAGACAGCGGTCGCTCGAAAATTTATGTCTTTTAGCTTAGCGAAATAAAACGCATTATTTCGTGTTCTCTTTTGGGAAGCCTTCAACTTAGTACGCGAGCTGGGTGATCCTTGGGAAAGCGGACTTGCTCGTGGCGCCCGTTTTCCGATTGATGAGGAAACAGAAATCGATGCACCCCCGTTTTATTATTTACAGTTAGAAGCATACTGTTCGTATGTTATGAGTGTGGTCTCTTTTGAGCAGTCAAGCGCTCCCGTATGTGAAAAGTGGTACGTGCCGTGCCTGCCTTCGCCGATGTGCGCCGTGAAAGCAGCGGCGTTTTGCAGACAGCTACCAAGTTCTTGTCCGCTATTCATCGGTTCGATAATTAAACTCAAATTATCAAAAGAACGCACTAGAGAAAACTTGAGCCACGAAAGGAGCAGAGAAAAGTGCCCATTGCGACGACTTCCCCGCTGTATGTACGCGTTTGTAAGTCGAGCATAGATTTCCTTCGGCTCGTAGAACCCTTTTGCAGGAACCAAGCCGCTTGGAAAACACTACGCCAATGCTCTCACTCCCCGCACCGATATGAATAGTCGCCGCCGTCTAAATGAGTGCTTCAAAATAATAGTACAGCATTTAGCATTTTGCGGTGCTTGCGCATTGTGCCCCATGAGTGCGACGATTACCACTGCAGCCACGCGCTGAAGTTGTTTACATGGCTGTGCGCAAACAGTACTGCCCGTTTGCGTGGCATAAAATGCAAGATGGGTTCCCCTTATCCTAAATATTACGTACTCTTGCTCACAAATCGCACTTTTACTCATTTACACACCATGATAACACTGCAATAAGCGCCGATGATGCTGTATATCGCCTGCTTGGGAAACGCTTCGCGTAGGATACCGGCACTTCCCGCTAATTGTATCTGCTTCCTCTTATGTCACCAAAATGTAATTTTAGAACGCTTTAGCTAAAAATACGTTCTGACTTTACTTGAATTATTGAAAACAACTAGATTTGTGGTCCACAGTCGACGCCAACGGCTGCTGCCGGCTGCCTTGTGCACATGCTATGCAGACCGGGCCACATATCGGCACTTCCCCCTAATGGCACTCGCGTCCTGCAATGTAGGAAGTCCTCGCTTTGAGGGCACTGTAGCCAAAACTACGCTCGACAGCTTTTGCAGGCGCTAAAACTTGCGAATTCGCTCTCCGCGATCGCCGAAATCGCACACACTAATCCTGCGAAAACTGCGATAGGAGGAACTACCATGGCATGGCCCCTTAAGGAGCCATGCCATGGTCGTTGTTCATATTGCAGTTTTATGCTTCAGTAAAAAATACAAGATCTTATGTTTCAATTTCCGAGTTTGGCTGCCCTGGACGCGCTGTATACTCCAAAAAATGCGATTGAAATTTAGACCGCAAGACTCCTCGCACCGGCAGCGACAGCGCTATTGAATGCTCTCGTGACGTCACTGGGGCATGCACGGAGCAACGTGGTGTGCTCTCGTTGGTGCAATATGCGCAGCGAGGTCCCATTCCTCCCTGTACTTTCGCGAGTGATCGAAGCAGCAGTCGCCCCCCCCCCCCCCCCCCCCCCCCCCCATATATGCATGAATGACTGGTGCTGCAAAAGCGATAGTGACAATAACGCAGTTTTTCTTCGGTTTAGGTATAGGGTTCGGTCACACTAGGCCGATGCGACGGCGATCGACGGTTGGTGGGCTGGTCCGTATATTCAAATGCCGTCGCTGACGCACGGGTCTGTTACGCTAGAGTGACGACGACGCCAGCACGATCAGCGACCGTGTATCGTAGTAATGTTAAAGAGCCCCTGAAAAGGTTTTTAAGGGTCACATCAAATGCAACAGATCTGCAGAGATGGTCTTTGCGAGTATTACAGTCATATAAATAAATCTCTGCGTGAAGCTCATAATTTACTAATGAGTTTTAAAAATTGCCGCTCGCAGCCTATTAGGGCGACGCCACATCGCGCGTTTTCAGTCGCCCCCTAGCCATTGACGTCAGTGGAACTCTTTGGTCGAGCCTTTTCATTGGCCATGCCCCAATGACGTCACTTGCCATTTTCGCATTTATTCGCAAGTGGGAACCAGAAGAGTGTGGTGGGGCGACTGGTTGCTATGACATTCTATAAACTTAAGAATTTTAAAACTTATTAGACGTCATGCTAGCCACGGCGACATACGCGATGTGCGTGCACCAGCGAAGATGTGCTTTCATTCGGTACCTGCGCATAGAGCCGATCGGCGAGGCAAGCGACACGAACAGAAAACGCCGCACGACGGTGCCGCTCGCCGCCGTCGCCTGGGCTTGTGCGGCCGAGCGAAAGTTTTACGCCCGATGAGGCGGCCGGGAAAACTGCGCTTGTGTGCCTTATCCGTATCGAAAAAAGCGAAACGAGCGGCTGCATATCATATCTCCACACTTTCTTACTAGTCAGTAGAAACTTTTGCCATATTCTTGAATTTCTGTCGACGGTGGACCGCCGGCCTCTTTCGTGACGAGGCCTAGCGAGTATGCAGGATTCGTGTGTGCGATTTCGGCGATTTCGGAGAGCGAATTCGCAAGTTTAGTGCCTGCAAATAGTTGTAGAGCGTACTTTTGGCTACAGTGCCCTCAAAGCGACGACTGCCTACATCGCCGGACGCGAGTACAATAAGGGGGAAGTGCCGATATGTGACCCACTTTGCATATCTGATAGTGACCGATATGTGACCCGGTGGACAAATAATCTGTTTGTTTTCATTAATTGAAGTATTTTTCGAACTTATTTTTAGCTAAAGCGATCTAAAATTAAATTTTGGTGACATAAGAGGAAGCAGATACAATTAGCAGGAAGTGCCGGTATCTTACGCGAAGCGTTTCCTAAGCAGGCGATATATAGCATCATCGGCGCTTATTGCAGTGTTATCATATTGTGTAAATGAGTAAAAGTGAGATTTGTGAGCAAGAGTACGTAATATTTAAGATAAGGGGAACCCATCTTGCATTTTATGCCACGCAAACGAGCAGTACTGTTTGCGCACAGCCATGTAAACAACTTCAGCGCGTGGCTGCAGTGGTAATCGTCGCACTCATGGGGCACAATGCGCAAGCACCGCAAAATGCTAAATGCTGTACTATTATTTTGAAGCACTCATTTTGATGGCGGAGACTGTTCATCGGTGCGGACAGTGAAAACATTCGAGTCGCGTAGGGTATTGCAAGCGGCTTGGTTACTGCAAAACGGTTCTGTGAGTCGAAGGGAATGTATGTTCGACTTACAAACGCGCACAAGCTGCGGGGAAGTCGTCGAACTCGGCACTTTTCCCTGCTCATTTCGTGTCGCAAGCTTAATCTAGTGCCACCTTTTGATAATTTGATTTTACTTATCGAGCCGATGAATAGCGGACAAGAACTTGGTAGCCGGCTACAAAACGCCGCGGCTTTCACGGCGCACGTCTGCGAAGGCATGCACGGCACGTGCCGCTTTTCACATACGGGAGCGCTTGACTGCTCAAAAGAGACCACACTCATAACATACGAAACAGCATGCTTCTAACTGTAAATAATATAACGGGGGTGCATCGATTTCTGTTTCCTCAACAATCGGAAAACGGGCGCCACGAGCAATTCCGCTCTCCCAAGGATCACCCAGCTCGCGTACTAAGTAGAAGGCTTCCGAAAAGAGAACACGGAAAATGTATTTTATTTCGCTAAGCTAAAGGAAAAAACTTTCTGAGCGACCGCTGTCTGTGGTGTGCATGCAAGCGCCTCAACTGCTCTCAGCAGACGAGTGGGGCGGGTATGCCCTTGTGACGTCAGCAATCAGAGGTTGCCACACCAGCAAGCAGTCCGCAGAAGAAACGAAAAAAATTTGTTTTAATAATATTTACCGCAAAGAATCAACTGAAAATTCTGGCAATTGTAATTTAACCTGTTGGTGATTAATTGCGGTAAGCAGGGTATGTGTGAATATAGGCTGCCATGACAGTGATGGTTACTCTATCAATTTTTTTTTTGTTGGCAAAATCTGATTGTTCGCCATTTCATGGCTTTGTTGCCACTTGTCTTGGAGTGAAAGATGCATTTATTTCAACGAGATTTGGATTAGAAGTTGAAAATCTTTTTATCATCGCCCCAATTCAAACTCAGCGCCTTCTTATGACTTCATAGGACAGAGTGACGAGAAACATGACGTAAACGCAGACTCCGTTATTCCTGCGGATAGCGGTGAGGTGTACCAGCAGCCGAATTGAAAGCTACCGCCGCCGCACGTTGAAGACATCTGTCGGGGGTCGCTACCGTCGCTTCGTTTACGTTTACACCGGCGTCTTGCCAGCGTTACGGTGGACACCGTTCTCGAACCCGACAACAAAGTTCTCGCAAAAACTCCGGCCTGCGTTTAAGCGACCTCAGCCCCAGAGAGCGTGCGATGCCTTTGAGGGAGCACGGTTAGGTTAGGCGCCGGTGGGTCGTTTCCCCCTTCCTCAGTGTGCAGCCATTGCTAATTAAATGTCAACCCCAGTGCGGGGAGTCGCGAGAGGCGAAAACACGGTCGGCACGTCGCGCCCATATCGGAGGCTGGCCGAGGCTTTGGGGCCAATGGATTGTGATTCCTTAAAAGGCGCTGTTGCACGGTGCAGCAGGCGGCGCCGAGGAGGTTTCTCACGGTTGCTAAGGCCAGTTTTTTTTTTTTCAAAAAAAAAAAAACAACGGATGGGTGCTCAAGGACACTCGCATAAAGTTGGCGGCTTGAAACTAAAGCCGACGCACGACGCTTCAACGGGCTCCGCGCGCTTCCGGAGGGATGGAATCCACTGGATCGGACTCTCGCGCTTACATGCATGTACCTTCAGATGTGTACTGTGAATGGATTAAATCATCTGAGAACTCGAATACAACAGCTCCGCCCAACTGCCGAAGCTACTCAATGGAGCCGCAAACAAACGATTTAGGGGAGAGCAGAGTTGCGGTCTCTGCAGGTTCCAAATATTTTTTTTAACTGTCCTTTACGTTGTCTCCCGTCCCTAATAAACGATTTCCGTTAAGTACTCAGAAGTTGACTGGCACAGCCGGAAACGTTTCGCCGGGCGAGCTTGCGAAGATACAGGGTGCTCTTTATACTGCTAACTATCTTGTACGATAATCGACCATCGCGCCTTCATAGTTTTCATCGACCGTGGCGATCATCTGACTAGCCTTGACAGGCTTCTTCAAAGGTTAACTAGCACTTGCAGTTCCTCTGTTGTCCGGCGCCTGTACATTGAGGCGCGTCAAAAACAAAACCACGGGGCACGAAAAGCTCATAGACGCGAAGCGCCATAACAAACCGAAACTCTCCTGGCCGCCTGTAGCGCCGCCAAGCATCGGTTTTCCTTGCTTCCAACATTCAGGTTGTCTTTTGCCTACCTTCCTTGGGTGATAAAAGTGCACTTTTGGTTTTAAAACAAAACGTACTTCTCCCTTGCCCCTCGAAGAGCCTTCACGCATTTCACGCCGCCTACATAATCATTATAGCATTACACGCATTTACGGAAAAACCTTAGCATTCAATTCATCTGCACTTCCACGTGCCATTATTCTTTGGAATGATCTTCCCAACTGTATCGCATCTATCGGCAACCACCAATCATTTCAAGACCAACTGCACAAACATTTTCTTTAACGACATTGTGTCTTGTTTCAGGTTGTTCTGTGTCCTTGGTCCCCTTTTCTTCTCGTTGGTATTTTACAAAGTTTTGGTTTCTTGTGCAATTTCAGCCATCTGTATGTTTTTTATGACTGCTGCTTTTTCCTTTTGATGCCTATTGGGCACTTGCGATGCATTCTTGCTACTAATTTAATTTTTGTTGCTCGCGGTGATGTATGTCTTTTAGTTACGTTTTGCCCTGTATATTTATAATTGTGTTTAATTTTTGCCTTGTATCACGCGTTGTTTTTAATTTATTCTTCCTATTTGCTTAATCTATTGTTTTGCCCCCCTTACTCAATGCCCTTCTGGGCCCTGTAAGGTATTTTGAATAAATAAATAAATATCGAACCGCGCAACCTACATTTTCAGCCTCAGAGATTCGCGCTTTATGGAGTAAAGAAAATTCCCCCAAGGTGGCGTCTCTTGTCCTATCACGTCGTGACGCTTGTACTTGCGAGATTGGCTTGTGGCGGCGATGCCTGCATTTTGATTCTTGCTATTTTCTACCTTACAAGAGCTTTGTTTTCAGTAAGAGGGGCGTTTTTGTGATCAGCAGCTGATATTCGATTGATAAAAGCCAACTTACATTTCTCCTCAGAGTCCCCTTAAGAACAGCTCAAGCTGATTTTCTGTTATCATTTACTGTCTTTATTCCCTCATCATCTCTCTCTCTCTGGTTTTTCTCAGACGCGAGTCTTACCCTTTCTCTATACAGCCGATCGGGCGACAAGGCCTTCGTGTTTTTTGCGTTATCTCGCGCTACAGACAGCAAACACCTAATACCCTTACTTTTTTCTATAATTAACAGACCACCCCCAATTGACGCCTAGGTCGGTCGCGTAATAGCGCTAATGCAGCCCCCATGCACATGGCACACTTACGTCTTGCATCTCCTCCTTTTTCGGTCCTCTTTACAGTTCTCTCGTCCGGCAAGGCCTGGTGCACGCGGTCCACGGAGTACAAGGGGACCCTGGTGGAGTTCTTCGCCCAACCCGAAATGAGCCCTCGAGCCGTGCTTTCACCTGTCCTCTCATTGGCCTCTATGCTATTGCTACTTCCGGTGGGAACCACTGCATTTCCGGCTAAGTTCGGCATGTACTCGGTCCGCAACACTTCCATCTGCGCCGCGCTGGTACACACCGGCGCCAACTCCTCGGAAACTGAACTCGGCGTAACTCCGGACCCTAAGGCCATGTTTAGCAACGCCGAGAAGTTGCCGCTCTCGGAGTGCCGTCATCCGTACAACTTCGTAATTGTACAGGAGGGACGTTACGAGCTCCTGTCGAAAACAGACGTCTTGGCTTTGCGTATCGGACGAAACTATAGCTACACGTTCTGTGTGAACAGCAAGCAGACGATCGACTTTTCGTGTTACAGGGTTAGCGACCGGAACGGCACGACGTATTTTGTGGCGCCGACCGACTACGACCGAGTGCTCATTCGCGGCCCCGTCGGCTTCTACAAATGTCCGCAGACCTACGAATCGCTCTACGACGACCAGCTGTCTCTCATTCGTGACGAGCGCCAGTGCGCCACCTTCCTGACAGTGTCCAGCTACGGCGTGCGAACTGACAGCGGTGACTGCATACTCCTGTATCGCTACGCACTGTTCAAGGACTACCCCGAAGTGTGGAACGGGTGTCAGCGTTACTCTGGCGGTGTCATCGGGAACGCCTCCTACGACTGCCGGTTCCACCAAGCTCCCGAGCCTTGGAACTACCCCACGCGGGAGGAGGTCTCGCGATGCACCGAATACGCTACCCGGGGGGAGTGCAGCTGTGTGAAGTTTGATTCAAAAGCCGATGCTAGCTACTTTTCCGCCGGACACGTCATGGGGGAGATGACACAGAACAAGGTGGACAGTGACAGCTGCCAAGAACTCGGTGCGGACGACTTCGTTATCTTTGGCTCCGACTCACGAGTAGATGCTCGATATGGTGGCTATCTTCTGGTGGTGGCCGCTGTCGCCGTGCTCGTCATGTATCTTATGTATGTACCTGTGCAATTTGCGCATGCCTGAACGAGTTCCTTACAGACATTTTAGCAAAGCATTATAAAATTTAAATTAGAAATGAACGCGAAACAAAAAAAGTGAAAGAAATAGCATTACGTTTCGGAACCTACTCGGTTCATTAATGAGATATTACTGCCGGCGAGTTGCCGCTTGCCTTTTTAAGCCCTCGTTTGGTCAATACTCGGGTCACCGGCCATAGACCACTCACGAAAGAGGTGGGAAGGAATCGCAGGGTGCAGTTAACATTTCCTCGCGTCTGCTGAATATGCCATGACGCTATTAAGAGCCTTCTGCGCAGGCCTGGCTATCATATATCCAAAGATATATGAGACAGATACTGCGCCATTTTCTTTCCCTCAAAACCAATTATTATTATTATTATTATTATTATTATTATTATTATTATTATTATTATTATTATTATTAAAACCCAAATGTTTGAAGGGAGTTAATTCACTATTATCATTGACACTGTTGTTTTCTCGGAGCTAGCGGAACGATTAGAGATCGCTTCCAAGCCTTGGCGAACACCTGGAATAGCAAATAGGCGGAAATGGGTGAAAATAGGTGGGTGGCGTTCCACCCACATCCCGCTACTTGTGGATGTGGGTGGAACGCCCCGAGGTGGTCTCAATGTTTGATGAGGCATTGCCTCGAACAGTCACCGCACTAGAAGAGCTCATGGAAGCCTGCCACGACGCAACAAGCACTTCCACCGCGTCTGCCCTCCTCCATCGAGTATGCCCATTTAACTTCATTTCTCTTACTGTTTGTTGCACATCCTTAAGCCTAACGTATCACTTGCTTGTCTGAGTATTTGCAGAGCATGTCGATTGACATGAACGTCGCGTTAGACTACGTAGACCTCGTTTTGTTTGTGCAGGCTGCAAAGAATGGCCGCTAGCTAACTCTGAGGAGTAGGTTCACAAAATATTCTCTGTACACGTCAAAAGACACCGGCTGCTTTTGGCGCAAGTTCGGAAATGCCGCGAGTGGTGGGCACTCAGATGCACTGGGCTAATTACTCTTCGACTTCAACCGTGGGATACTATAGGCGGGGCGACGTTTATTCCGCACATGGACGATCTGAGAGCTTCTCTTGAGCGCCGCTTTGGAAACGAGAGTGCAACTTTAAGTAGCTTGCAGTTTGTTCGGCCAACACACGTCTCTAGAGGGAAGTTTGAGTCCCTGGCATGCAGCCGGCTTTTGAATTTTACGTACAGGACATGCAGACAACGCACATCCCTGCGCGAAGGGGAGAGTGGCAGATGTGGAAAGCAAAATGGGAAGCAACAGGAGTAGAGCAGACGCCGCGCTACGCCACTGACACGTTAATGAACGGCGACAAGGTCCTCTTTCCGAATGTTCATACACTCCTCAAGTTTTTAGCAACGCTGCCAGTGACTACCGCCGCTGCAGAACGCAGTTTCTCTACATTGAAGGCGTTAAAACACTTCTTCGGAGCCGAACAGGTGAAGGGCGCCTTAACGGGTTAGCCCTGGCGTAAATTCGTCGGGCTCCAGTTAGCGTTGCCGAAATTATTTCGTGATTAATGGCGAAACCAGGTCGACATGGGGTTACGGCATGACAAAAATGATGATACAACCCAAACCGAAAGTTGAATTGGCTGAAGAAAAAAAAAAAGAAACCCCGTCGTGTATAGGGCTTTCTTGTGATTTATATTATGCCGCTCACATAATGATGTGATAGTGCTGATGCTAATGCTGTGTAATGTTTTTTTCGTTTAAATCGTAAGCTGTGGGTTTAGTTTTCACGGTGCGCATATGCTTTGTGGCAGCTGCTTCACTGTAATTAGCATTGGCATACAATGCAACACTGAAATGAATCACTGTTTCTTGTTTCTTTCCTGTGGCATTACAAGTTTAACGAAGCCAGATTGAACAATTTGGCTACGGTTATGTGTGAAATAGAACAGGAAGGTCTCTGTTTTGTAGATGATGTTTTCGTTTTTATTTGAGCGCTTTTTTGGTCACACTGCATATACTACCATGTTGTATTAAACCGAATATGAAAATTCGTCTGTGAGAGTCATTACAGTGAGATGTCTACCTCACATGCGCACCAGGCAAACTTTAATTTATTCAAGCTAACATTAGCAAAAATCCCCCTCTACCTCAGTATAAAAACGAAAAATTTGATCGGTTGCCCTCGCCCCCCTCCCCTGATAAAAAAATCCTGGCTACGTGCCTCGAAGAGGCCTTTGGCTGATGATGATGATGAAACCAGCACACTAAGTCAAGACAGCCTCCACGTGTCCATAAGCATCATGTTTTTATGACGCTCTAAATGTTTTTGTTAATTCACCCTGCGTATTTTTTTAGTGTAAGGACGTTGAGAAGAAGCAGAGTGCACCGTACGCCCTCCCGCTGGTTTCCTGCATTTTTTTGCATGTAACCATGTAACGACTCGTCCCGTGTAGAACTGTTACTTCTTACTGGATAGCACAAGCGACATGTAAAGGATGCAAGTTCACGCACTGTTTCTCGTGTAGAGGGTTCTCGTGCATGGTATTCGCTGTTTCTTAGAATTCCAGTACTGTATAGTCCAATACAACTCAGGAACAAAGCGGCAGGTGTCCCACTAAAGGAGCCCCTCCATCCATGGCGAAGACCGGTTCACCCCCTTGACCAGTGTTTTACACGTTGCAGAATGTAAACCGAATAGGATTACAAATACTCCATCTGAAATGTAGCTGATTACAGTGGTCAATTACCGTCCCAGAAAGGTAACTGCACAACTACTAGAACAGTAATAGATTCATCATCATCATCATGGCTACGCCCGCTGCAGGGCACTGTGTAAGGTATATACGTAGGGACACTGTGCGGGCGGCGCACTGGCCGCAAGCGACCAGATAAAGTACCAGCCGCGTCATCCGAACCGGACCGCTGATCGCAGCGTCAGTGCCGATGAAGCGGTGAAACTTCGCCGGAAGAAAGAAAGAATAAATGAGCTATCTCGTCGCGATAGCAGCTACGCAGGCAACGCCCGGCTCGTTTACGTCCCATACCGTAAAACATGCGCTTGTTTTGAGTGGGCTATCGGGAGAAAGTCGAGCAAAACACATCGAAATGAGCGGAGAAATCAAGAGCAAGCAAAGGACTGAGCAAACGAACGGTATAATAAGCAAGTCCATGGAAGAACGAACGAGACGAAAGCTTTAGCAAATGCTGCAGTGATTTAAGGGACGAACTAACGAACAAACTAGCAAACGAGTAAACGGGTCAACTAACGCACGAACCAACGAGCCAAAGGTCAGAAAAACAAAAAAGACGAGCGTTGGTTACATGCTCGGTTATCAGGGCGCCGGCACTTATTCGTGTATCAGGTTCAAAAAACCCGCCAGAACTCATCGCCTTCTTCGCCTTCAACTAAACAAGATTTTTGTTTCTACGTGATCAAACCGATCCTTTGTTGCGCACAATGTTGCAGGCGCGCTTAGGCAGCGTGTTACCGGAATTAGTTGTGTCCAGTTTCCCGGCCACGAATCGTGCTGTAAAAGGCTTTTTACGTAAAGTTGCGTCCGCCTTCAGCATATTGAGCGCGCATTTTTCGACAGAGCATTTGAGTGACATATCCCAGGAAGGAACTGCACAAGGATTGGCTAGATATATTAAACCTGCACCCTTATACCGATCCTTTTACTGCGGAGGCCCAGGAAAAGATTCTGGTACGTAATGCGGGTTTTGCGCTGTTCACATTCAAAAGCTACACATGATTTTTGCCTTCTTTATGTGATCGTCAGTGCTGCAGCCGGACCAACTTGTTCCAGCGCGTACAAGAAGGAGGGCTGGAACTGGGCCACTTGTTTTTGCGACAGCTGGTCGGTCTCTTCTTGTTTTTTGGGCACACAGTGGACCCGTTCTTGCGCACAGTATGCCAAGTTAGGTGGCGGCGCCTGCTGCCGGAGTACGTAGTTACAAACGAAGAGTTTTCTGGAGGAATCAGTGGCTGTTACCGGGAAATCGTAGCCAGTGTAATATTTCTTTCCGCGCTGTTTTCATATGATTTTTTGTCTACGGTAAAACAGAAGAAACTGTACCGTGCTTTGTGCAACATTGTTTTCCCAGTGCCCTTGTGCTGTCAGCGTCAAATGAAATGCGAACAAGAGAATTTCAACGTGGACTGGAAGATGTCGCACAAGCAAAGCAGCATACAAGAACGGCTGCTATTCGCATCGCGGACGGAAAGAGCGCCCTTTGGAAGTGTTAATATGACACGCCTGTTTTTCTTCTCCAACTGCAATTACTTTTGTTTCTTTCTGCTAGCGCTTGAGTTCATTTGTTCGCGTTTCATTTGCCGCTGATGGTACAGGGCCTTGTACAGTGGAGGCCCAGGCAGAGATGTTTTAAAGAGGGTAAAAAAATGCAGGTTCCACCAGGAACAAAAACATTGTCTTATAAGTTGCACAGCAGAACCTTGCCGATTAAAAAGTTTTTAAATGGCAAGAAATTATTTTTACCCTGGAGATCTCACTGTTTAATTCGCAGAAAGCCGAAACAATGGACCACGTTTTTTACACTGTTGGGAAGAGGTTTATGTTTGGGATTCCGTTCTATCGCCCTAATGCGGAGCTAGAAATTATTGTTTTTGTTTCTGTATGAGTGAAAAGCAGCCACGTACTGTCTTTACCAAAAGTAACCGGGCACAGGTAGTTTGTTTCTTAGCCGCGTAGCGAAGCACTTACGACAGCTCTGAATCTGTGTAAAGCAAGGTGAGCCCTTGTCTTCACGTTTTGACACGTTTCGGTTATTAGAGGTGCCATTGA
This sequence comes from Amblyomma americanum, assembly GCF_052857255.1. Taxonomy (NCBI): domain Eukaryota; kingdom Metazoa; phylum Arthropoda; class Arachnida; order Ixodida; family Ixodidae; genus Amblyomma; species Amblyomma americanum. The sequence continues at coordinate 66,399,282 of NC_135504.1, forward strand.
GGCTCCGTTATATTGTTGAGAAATAATTGTTGCTCGGTTACTTTTGACAAAGGGCCTACGTGTTAGTTGCGAGGATTTCACCGGCTTTTTATCTAATTTTGATCCAAGCGTTTGTTGAACATGTTTGGTGTACATTTTTTTTGCGCACATCGAAAAACTTTCGTTATAGGCTGCGTTTTTATGGATATAAAACGCTAAGGCGCCCGTGTGCTGTGCGATATCAGTGCACGTTAAAGATGCCCAGGTGGTCGAAATGAATCCGGAGCCCTCCACTACGGCACCCCTTTCGTACTTTCTTCTTTCACTAGGCTTGGTTCAGGGATCCACGATATATGAGACAGATACAGCGCCATTTCCTTTCCCCCAAAACCAATTATTATTATTATTATTACATGAGCTTGACTTCAAGAGACCCGCCGCGGTGGCTCAGTGGTTAGGGCGCTCGACTAATGATCCGGAGTTCCCGGGTTCGAACCCGACGGCGGCGGCTGCGTTTTTACGGAGGAAAAACGCTAAGGCGCCCGTGCGCTGCGCGATGTCACTGCACGTTAAAGATCCCCAGGTTGTCAAAATTATTCCGGAGCCCTCCACTACGGCACCTCTTTCTTCCTCTCTTCTTTCACTCCCTCCTTTATCCCTTTCCTTACGGCGGGGTTCTGGTGTCCAACGACATATGACACAGATACTGCGCCATTTCCTTTCCCCAAACACCAATTATTATTATTATGACTTCACCAGAGTTTACTTTATTTGGGAGGATTGCGATGTGGAGGATGTTACGTGCCACACGATAAGAGCACCAGTTCTCCCCTTGCGCATTCCACCGGACGCTGTTCTAGCGAAGCTTGCAAAGAACCCATGCTGTTTGTCTAGGATTGCACCAGAAGGGAGGAACCAGGTACTATGGAAGAATTCTTCTGGATGCTGCGACAGGAAGAGATCCTGAGGACTCATGCAAAGTGTGAGCACTGAACGCCTCCTAATGTTGAACGGTGTTTGATACGATGCACCCTGGAAAGAATACTTAATGCATGTAATAGCTGAATTTCATTGCCTTGCTGCACTAAATAACTAAAACTCGTTCATTCTACTGGGGATGATCCAGACGCACAGCTTGAAACAGAGATTTGGTTAGTATACGCAGCTGGCTGGAGCCCAATATCATGCATGTATACAACATATCTATGAAGGCGATAATAAAGCACGACTGTAGAACACTTTGCCTAAATTTCATAAAATGTGTGCAGCCCAGAGCGAAATAGACGAAAAAAATTGGCGGTGGTTTAGCTCGGGTAATACCTGGAGTAACGCGATAGCTACAGCTGGCCAAGTGGAACTTGCTCAGTTGAGTTGCAAAGTCAGTCTTTCGCCGCTCCGTTTCGCTGGGCGTTCCTTCGTCTTCGTCCCACTTGACACGGCGCATGCGCACAGCTGTTGCAGCGCGGTTTCGCCGGCGCGCCGCGGCGCCGGCAGCAGCAGCTGCTCCGCACCACGTAGCTGGTCACGTGACCAACCACGTGACGAACCACGTGATCAGCCGCGACGCCGCGCCGGCGGCAGCTGCTCCGCACCACGTGACTGCATGGCGGTGAAGCCGCAGGGTGGCGGCGCGGACCGCGCCGCCACGCTGAAGGCTCGAAATGCTACCGTACTGTAGCTATCGCTACAAAATGGAAACGCCTGCTCCAATCTGTGGACACGTCGCACCCTTTGTTAAACGTTGTTGTGACTGTAGCAGCGATGTTGAAGTTAAAGAGCCGTAAATGCGGTCTTTAAGAGGCTGAACTCCATGAATTGCCGGTCATTGCTGGTGGTAAACAAGAACGTCACTCTGTTGCCCAACCGTGAAAAAGTCTGATCTTATGAAGCAAATGTTTCGTCGAGGATTTGTTTTCCCGGAAGTGTTTGCAATGAATGGCGTGGCACACAACAAGGTTGTCTTTGAAGAACTGTCAAAGCACGCACAGTTAAGAATGCAAAACCGGTGAATGTTCGTCACGTAGCTGACATAGAATCGGCAGGCTACATGCGACATATCGTGCCCTAACTTCCCCTTTCTCAATGCTAATCTGGAGCACTGTCTCTCTCAGTGCCCAGTAACCCTCCGAACGCACTTCATACCCTCTTCCCCGCCTCTTACCTGGAGTACCCAAGTGGCGTCAGATAAGCTGGACGACCAGCATTCTCTGTTACTTCATGACCAGAATACTTTGAGAGCTTAATATGCTGCTTTTTAATAAAGCGCTCTTCTCTCTGTCTCTGCGCGCGCTGACTAGAAATCATGTGAGCTTGATGCCAGTGACGATGGCCACCCGTGGGAACCTGTGCTGAAGCATACTGCTTGGTTCAGTACGAATATTGTGCTCAAAAACATTTGTAGCCGAATGAAGACAAAGCTGTTGATGAAAAATAAAAAAATATATAGATGAAATACTGAGAAGCAGATAAATAGCTTTATTTTCGGTGAGTACGCACTACTCCCATCTAAAATCTGTATACTCCACGTCAAGCATTCACAAACAAAAAAGTTATTCTTGTATGTCAAGGCAGTAACTACAGCAATAATTTTTGCGCGCGAATCTGCATCTGCGAAGTGCGCCGGCCTGTTAACCGTGACGTCATGGCGGGAGTGCAAAGGCGAGTCTGTATGTGCCTACCCTCCCTCTCCGCCCAACCACTGCTGCGCTTTTGCGTTAGACGGCGAGCGTCCGCTTGCACTCGACGTCCGGCGTCGCAGCTGCTAGGTAACTGGAGCGAAGCACAAATATCTTGGACTGTACAGGCTGCGCAGCTGTCCTCACCCCGCAGCGCTTGCCGCGTTGCTCAGTTACACTGGTGTAGTAACACCACCCGCTGTGCTGTTGCTGCTGTTACTTGGCCGCGGAGGAGGCGGCGGCATGGGGATGGCGTCGCCTGGAACATCCAAGATTGACACAGTGACGAGGGGTTTTTCTGTTTTACGCGGATTTACTTTGGTACAGCAATGCCTACAAAGGTACAGACGCAACAGTATGCGCAAGATGATGCCCACCACGGCCACAGCAACGCCGCCCCCTCCGTATTTGGCTGCTCGTGTGTAGTAAATGCCATGATATTCGCCGGCCGAGTCAGAGGAGCCGTAGTCATCGGTGCTGTGCGGGTGGCAGCTTTCCCTGTCCATACTGTTTTGCGTCATCTCCCCTATGTCACGTCCGGCGTAAAAGTAAGGGGCATGGGCCTCCGAATCGACCGACACCGTACTGCAAGCCACCCGAGGCGCATAGTCGGCGCATCGGGAGACCTCTTCCCGCGTGGGGTAGTTCCAAAGCTCGGGATCTGCGCCGAACTGGCAGTCGTAGAAAGCGTTTTCCGTGACACCATCCCTGTAACCCTCATACCAGTTCCACACTTCGGGGTAGTCCTTGAACAGTGCGTAGCGGTACAGGTGTACACAGTCGCCGCTGTCAGTTCGCACGCCGTAGCTGGACACTGTCAGGAAGGTGGCGCATTCGGTCTCGTTCTGAATCAGCGGCAGGTAGGCGTAGTCGAGGGTTTCGAACGTCCGCGGAGACTCGTGCAAGCCGACGGGGCCGCGAAAGAACACTCGCTCGTAGTCGGTCGGTGCCACAAAGTGCGTCTCCCCGTTCTTGTGGCGCGCCCTGTAACAAGAAAATCTGATCGTGTTGTTGGAGTTTACGCAGAATGTGAGGCTAAAGTTTCGACCGGGAAGCGCCGGCAGGCTGGCGATAACGTTCGACAGGAACGCATAGTGTCCCTTGTGCACAACGACGAACTCGTGCGGGCGACGGCACTCTGACAGCGGCAGCTGCTCGGCGTTGCCGAAGACGGACCACGCGTTTGGAGCTGCATCGGGAACAGCTTCCGAGAAGTTGCCGCCGGCGTTTGCCAGCAGAGCGCAGATGGCGGAGTCGCGGATCCAGTACAGGTCGAGCTTAGCCGCCGCCGATCCCTGGCTGGCTACCTTGGTGCCTGCCTGAGGTAGCAGTAGCATATTGGCCGCCAACAAAATCGACGCAGCCATGGGTCGATGAGTAATTTTTCTTCGACAAGGTCCACCCGTGGGGTCCCTTGCGCACAACAGACCGCGTGCACCAGGCCTGGGCGTACGTCCGACCTGCAAATAGGGAAGGTAGAAAAAACTGAGACGGTAACCCCTGCGGTTACTGCGCATTTTTAGCATACCGCGTACCTCTGCCGATCGCTGCTCGCAGTAGCTCGTAACCAATTAGGGTGTCATACATCACAACGCGTCCCCTACCCCGAAGACGTCAGTGGGCAGATGAAGTCAGCTTGAAGGCTAGCATTTCTGCCCACTTATGTCATCGGGGTAGGGGACGCGTAATGAGGCGTGTCGCCCTAATCAGTTGCGAGCTATTGCGAGAAGCGATATTTAAAAAAAATTTTTGAATTCTGCGGTTCGCGCAGAGCTTTGAAATTTGACTCGAATATCTACAAAACAACCTCTACTGACCTGTTGTTGCACTACAATATGCGCATCAAATCATTTCAGGGTCCCTATAATGTGTCCGTATTGTGATGTGGGGCGCGTATTCACGTGACAACTTTTGAATCTTGCGCGGTGTATTTTAAGCACCCAAAAGAAAAAAAACATCTCCGATATTACGCCACAGTCCTTAAAAACTAGACTGTAGTAGGGGGCTTCTATAGCTTTAACCGTATTTCTCTCGACGTTTTGTAACACGACTTATCTACTCACTCAGAAATGCAGCACGTTCGCATCATGCTAGCTAATAAACCGGCAAAAGCAAATATCCATAGGTTCGTTCAACTTAAGTAATACACAGCGAGCTATGGAAAGGAAAAAAATGATAGGTGTAACGTTAAGAGGCCGGAAGCGGGCGGAGTGGGTGAGGGAACAAACGCGTGTTAATGGCATCCCAGTCGAAATAAAGAGGAAGAAATGGGCTTTGGCAGGGCATGCAATGCGAAGGCAAGATAACCGCTGGTCCTTAAGGGTGACGGAGTGGATTCCAAGAGAAAGCAAGCGTAGCAGGGGGCGGCAGAAAGTGAGGTGGACGGAAGAGATAAAGAAGTTTGCAGGGATGCTGTGGCTGCAGCTGACACAGGACAGGCGTAATTGGAGATATGTGGGAGGGGCCTTTGTCCTGCAGTGGGCTTAGCCAGGATGATCATGGTTACGTTAAGAGAAGAAAAAAAAACAATGGCTGACGCACTCTACAACTTTTGCACTGGAATCTTTCTGTTAGAGTTAAGTAGAAATCTTTTTTCCTCCTTTAATTGGCAAATTAGGCCTATTAAAAGCTAATCTGACCTTAGCAAGATGACTGAATGTAAAACTATGCACAACTGTATCTATCGCGTATTGTATGACCTGTATATATTTTTTAAAAACCGCACTCTCCAAACTCGAGGGCAAACTTATGCGCGAATCACGGCTCAAGCAAAGTTTGCAGACAGGCTCCAAACGCAGGAATTGAATGATGAGCAAAGGCCAACAAAGCTACCGCGGAAAGACTTGCCTGCCAGTCCCCTTGGAGCGTTCACGAAGTATAAATACATAGCACGAGCGGTATTTGATGCACCACTACTGCACAATTGTATCACACCCCCCTTCCTTTCCGAGAGAGGAGAGCAAGAGGTTCTTAGATAAGGCGGTTACAAAGATATGTTCACTGCCACAATGCGGCGTCACCGCACCGACCTTGCTCTTTGGTGACCTCGGCTTAAAAACGAAACTTCCCAGTTGCTCAGCCTCCCGGCGAGTTATGCCTGGCAAACTTTGATGACGGCTTTGCGCAGCATTTAGACAACCTGTCGTCGCGTTGAGAAATCAAAACATTTTGCGGCAGCCGAGCTCGATCTCGCCGGAAAGAGCGGCAGATTTTGTAAAACATAAACAAAAAAAAAAAACGGCGAGAGTTCGTTTTCGCGTGCATTAACTGCGCAATACGTTCTGTGCGCCCGTAGAGGATTCTAGCCTTCAATGTATATAAGACATCGGCTATGCTGCGGACGTTTACCGTGTCTGCCAAAGATTAATAGAACGAATAAAGGGGTTGACGTCACGGGTGCTCTATGTCGCATTCCTAGAGAACAACCAGTCTTCGCGTTTGACGCTGAGCGCCCTCTTCGATGACTTAACAAGGTAATGGTTCGGGCTAGTGGGTATGCGTTATGATCCATAGCGCAGCAACAAAACAGGGGACAAACACAAGCTCTAAACTTCCACTACGGGTTTTTTTGGTGCACACAGAATTTATACATGAAGTAAAGAACGATACCAGTCAGATTAGACAAGATACTTTGTGAACAAAGCTTAAAAAGTCACATGCAATACATTTCACCGGTTGGCATACTGCTCCGAGTCTAAAAATGCCATATCTTTCTTTGTCAGCGACAATGACGGACTGCCGACGCAGCTTTCAGGTCCAGCTCTCACGATTGCGGCAGCCTCGATAATTTCCCTTGTTAATCTTTGTTAATCTTTCTTTAAGCTTTGTTCACAAAGTATCTTGTCTAATCTGACTGGTATCGTTCTTTACTTCATGTATAAATTCTATGTGCACCAAATAAAGCCCTAGTGGAAGTTTAGCGCTTGTGTTTGTCCCCTGCTTTGTTGCTGCGCTATGGATCATAACTCTTCGATTATTAGTTTTTCACGGTACCGAAGCAGCTGCGATATACAGTACAGAGAGTTTCACCTAAGACTTTACACAATTTCTTAGAATAGGCTTTTTGAGTTAAAAGAACCGAACGTGCTGTTGGGCGAGTTGATTCGACATGAGTGTAGCAACCGGAGCCGAGACATGGACGAAAGAATTTTTTGGACGACGCATGTAAGGCGCACTAACTGGAAGTTTATTTCTTGTAACACAGATTATATATCTGCGCCCAAGTGATAAACATAAAAAAAAACTCACGCCATGCACATCTCGTGGGAACACGTGCCGTTCAGCACTGGACCCCAGAAACGCTAGCTCTTTTGCCGATAAAGACACTAAGGGGCTACTCATGCAGGGTTTTCCACGCTTCCTTATTTCCAAGGCTTCGAGTATTTCCTCGGTTATTTGGATCTTAGCACTTTTTATTACGCATATGATCTTGAAGTCGGGTTGGCATTTATGTTTTTTTTTTGCAGTGGACACTTGTGCGACCCTGTAGCTGATTGTCTGTCTTGTAATGATGCTAATATAATCTATCATTCACACATCTTCCCGTCTGTCCTACGTATGTGGGACCACAACTCAGCGGAATGGAGTACACAACTCTTCTATCACAACTGACGTGCCTCTGGCCGTGCTTCTTTCTACAGGCCAGCTGTCGACGTTCTGAGTGAACCTTAACGCACATCTTTCCTAGGCGCTTTGGAGCAGCCACCATTTTAGGTTGTGGGATACAGCATGGATATAAGGAATGACAGCACACCTCGTCCTATAGGTGCTTGCTTGAGGTTGATGAGCAATTTTTGATTAATTAGACTTTTTGAGCATTTTTTCGGCGACAGATTTGATGACATCGTGCGGTTATCCCGCCTTTCTGACTGTTTTGGCTATTTCGACGAGTTACGTACACCGGAGAGGTTGCTTTGCCCGCGAGTTTCTCGAAAGCACATTCGTTTTGCCGTGATGCGCCGAAATTTGTTGGACCGCCGCGCCGAGGGTAACTGCGTTTTCGAAATTATAAAAAGTGATATGGATATTACTCACGGTGGGCTACCAGTCTGTCAATAATCATGGAGCCTAACTTTAATAATGAAAAAGTTAACTATTAAATATTAGTTAACCTTTCTGCTAGATAGCACGTGCTAGCTGTATTCCGATGTGCTATACCGCTGGCAATGCTATTCTGAAAAAAGCGCAGTTCTAACCCAAAACCCCTGTATTTAGAAATTATGTAAAGCCTCAGGTGAAACACCCTGTATTATGCGCTGTGTCGGTCGCCTTAATTGAACGTTGGCAGATCGGAGCTGGCGGCGGGAGACCTATACAATATTCCATTTTTTTTGTGTTTTCGGGTTAACAACGCTGGTGAGGGTAGAACCTGCACAAAGTATTGACCAATATGTGTGCAAACACGGTTTTGTGTTCTTTACCAGCGTGTGCAATTATTTTTTGGGAACATGCACAATAATTCTGGACAGGCATTTTTGAACGGAACAGAGGTTATGAACGCAAATATTTCTCATGTTGTAATATTTCCCTATAACAGTAAATATATACGCAGATATCTCCTCGGCAGGCTTTTCTGTTAACGTTTTTGCTATCGTAAAAACTGCACCCCCCCCCCCCCCCCCTTTCGTATTCTAAGGCGGTCTTAACTATTGTATGCAAGCGATGGAAAAATTTCAAAAGAAAGATTGTGCTACCCACAGGAATAATGGGCTATTACTTTGAATATTTCTTCAACAGTACGTCACAATATTACAATAGTCAATGCTCATGTCCACGAATGGTGGACTTGAGCTTGGTCCAACTTAAGACATTCTCTATACCCAGTCCTTACACGTGGCAGGCGCACAGCGTTATCTTCCTTCGTGATACCTACTATCAGCAAGAAATGAAATGCGAGCACGACAGCTGAAACACGAAGAACAGATTGAGAGGATCTGTAATGAGGGAGTAATTACTCACTGGCATCCACCCAAGCACATCCATACGGTTAGGAAGGAAAGCTATCTCAGAAACTTCGTACTTAAAGAAAAATTCCTCCTGATCTGGGGTTTGAACCCTGAACTACTACTGCGCTTAGATGGATGCCAGTGAGTAATTACTCCCTTTTTACAAATCTACTCCACCTTGGGGGATTCGCCTAAACATTTGACCAACACTGTTCCCACTTTGAGTTATTCAATTCGCACTCACCCTACCATAAGCTTGTCGTCCTGGTTAGCATCGTTGGTAGAGCGACCGCTCCGGTGAAGCGGTGGTCCCGGGTTCGAACCCCGGACCAGGACGAATTTTTCTTTAACTGCGGAGTTTCTGAGAAAACTGTATAGCCTTCCTTTGTAGCCGTATGCCTGCGATTGGGTGGATGCCAATGAGTAATTACTATTTCAAATCTACTCCACCCTGGGGGTTCTCCTAAATCTACTGCCCAATTAGACCATCTTAGGCTGGGGAAGCTTAATACTAGCGCGGGCTCATCTCACTTTGAAAGCGCGAAGATTGCAATTTAGATTTATCAATCTCGCTTTCATTTCCTCTCCAGGAGTTAATATGACAGTAGGTACTATCGTGGGAAAAAGTTACAGACCCCCCCTCCCCCCTGCCCTCTCCATGTTCTGACCCGAGCCACTCTGTGTGGGGGCGCCATCTGAAAAAAGCCCTTCCGGCTTTCGTCTGGTGTCGGGAGCGGCGCAGTGGGCCCATCTAGACACCAGAAGGTGGCGCCCCCACGCAGAGTGGCACGGTTCAGAACATGGAGAGGGGAGGGGGTCTGTTACTTTTTCCCGCGGTGGTACGTTACGTTATGTAGCCAGGCGTCCATGGCGCACTTTTCGTGCTACGGGCTGCTAAAGGTGCAGTGGACTTAGTGGTCTGGGAACACTCCGGCCAGGACGGTTGCAGGGTGAACTTTCCCATATGTCTGGAGCGCCTGGCGAACGCGGGAAATCCCGTTGCCCTTTCACGCCCCCCCCCCCCCCCCCCCATTGTATCCCGTTATCATTCCTAGAGGTTTTATGAAGAGGTTGCGATTAGATAAAAAAGCGCTGTGATAGTGCTTACGCGACCTATGCAGTAATGCTAGGGGAAGGAGGAAAGGGCAGGCAAAATGCAGAAATAGAGACCGCACTCCGCAGAGGGCCTGGTAGGGAAGGTACACAAACCGCACGTGCTTTGCTTTCTCAAGTCGCATCATGTGGAAGGTTTGAGCACATGGAATGAGGTGTGTTTTGATTCGCTCATTCAGTCGTTTACTAAACTCGTGGCGCATTGCTCGGTCGCTGAGTGGTTATGGCGCTCGGCTGCTGGCCCGAAAGACGCGGGTTCGATCCCGGCCTCGGCGGTCGAATTTCGATGGAGGCGAAATTCTAGAGGTCCGTGTACTGTGCGATGTCAGTGCACGTTAAAGAACCCCAGGTGGTCGAAATTTCCGCAGCCCTCCACTACGGCGTCTCTCATAGCCTTGGTCGCTTTGGGACGTTAAACCCCATAAACTAACTCGTGGCGCATTGCCGAGTGCTTCAGAGGCTTCCCGACATGGATGGAAAAAGGAGTACTCTAGAAGGGAGCGTCACGTGATAGGTTTGACCCCTATAGTCATAAAATAAAAGGGACACACTAGGGCATTTATGTTCATGTCATTTTGAGCAAAACGCACACCAGACAAAAGAAAGCAAGTCACAAGACGAAACACGGGCGCTTGTGTGTTTTGCGCTAAATGAGATGAATATAATGGCTGAAAACAAGCCCATCAGTTAAATCTTCTGAAACACAGTGAGTCCCATACGACGTCCCGTGAGGCGCTCTATTGGCCAGGGCCGGGTATCGGTCGTGAGCTTAGAGAGAATGAGAGGAAAGAAAACGGCTTCGGAGCTTGTCTTAAGAGATTGGCCACAAAACACCAAGCTGCGTACTTCCTCCGTGTTTCAGGGTCGCAGAATTAATGCATTTTATCTTAGAGCAACCGCACCCCTACGCAGACCTTTTCCACAATTTTGCGAAAGGCTGGCGCTGCGGTGACGTCTCTAGGTTGCCCACCGCTCCAAGGCGGACCAAATACGGCGCGTATACTAATCTGGAAAAGCGATTTTTTCAGGTCTTGTGTTTCTAGTACTTACCATGAATGCAAGCTGATGCCGTAAAGATGAAAGTTGCGATCAGAGTGGCAACGAATACGAATATGTTCTCATTAAACTGATTTAAACGCTACTGATTGCAGGGGTGCTGCTTGAGTGCGGGCATTCTAAGTAGTACAATGATTGCTTCGGATGGGTTCATCACAACTGCCTCCCAACACTCCATCGTTCTTAGATAGGCCTTTGCACAATTTCTCTCTCGGTCCCACTTATAACGAACCTAAAGGTCACGCGCATTGCGTTCGTTGTATCAAATCTCCGTGCAAAGTGGACTCAGCGTATTGCAGCCAGAAGTACTAAGTCGACCGAAAGAGGCGTTTATTGCTCAAAAAATGCGTCACGCGCGTCTGTGTCTTCACGGCAGAATCTACCGCTGCTGTTTCTAGTCCCTCCAGGGTGTCATGTCTTTTCCGCCGAAATCCTTGCTGCTAACAGCCTGTTTCAGAAACACGATACAAATAATCGTGCGTAGTTGAAGCATCGACGGGAGCCTGGTGGCAGGTCGGCCAAAATAGTCACATTGCTAACGGTAGGGGACCTACCTACCAAGCGATGGCTGATGCGTTGGAACTCGAGCCAGTTACCGAGACGCACTGCTACATACTGGTGCACCTTAGCGGACTAAAGAGGGCCTATTCTTCGCCCCACAGTTAACTCCGTAAAAAGCAGACTGTAAGTTAGAGATAGCTCCAAACAAACACAAATCCATGCTTATTTATTCTAATTAAGATACACCCGACTAAAGGCACTTGTCGGCCGGGTTCATGGAGGTGCCCGGTGGGCAACCAAAGGCGATGGCGAAGTCGTGCATGTTCCGTAACGGGCCGTTCACCCTGTACCATGCTGGACTGTCTGGTCCGTTGGTCATCAGCTTGACCATGAACCGCGGGTTGAGCTTTTCGCACTGGCTGCGCGCGTAATAGAAGAAGAACAGCTGCTGGCCGCTCAGGTTGGGCGCACCACCCAGCCGATAGTCGCCATCGTGCGCCGCCAGCTGGCGCAAGTAGGCCCGTAGCGCCGTGCGCACCGCCATCAGGTCGAGCAGGTCGGAGGCAGACGTCCTGGCCGCGTTGAAAGGGATACGACTGGGGTTGAAATCAATGTTCCGGTACTGGTTCTGCAGGCAGCTCCGCAGTCGATCGAAGTAGTGCGACTCTTCGCTCGCGGGCTTTTCGAGGTCGAAGTTAACGGCCTCGTGCCATAGGAAACGGTGGAGCTCGCGGTACACTCGAGGTCCAACGCGTGGGACATGTAGATGAGTCATGCTTGAGTCGTTGGGCATCATGAAGTCGAAGACAGGTAACGGGATCTCTAGGTGGTCGTAAGGCGGGTCCAAGGTGGCCCACGCCTTCAGGAAGCCACCTGTCCAGGAGGTTTTGTTGCCGAAGATAAACTCGCGCTTCTTCTGGGCGGCCGTGCGAAGCCAGAAGTAGAAGAAGTGCGGAACCGGGTGGCGTGGGTTGTTAGTATATATGCCGTCGGCGTAGGACTCTGCGGCCTTTTGCTCCGACACCCAGTAAGGCATGAGGGCCTCCCAGTAGATATCCTTTATCTGGTTGACGGCGTGCTGCTTGAAGGCGTTCGTGAACATTGTGGAGTTCTGGAGATCGTTGAGGAACGCCTTCTTGAGGACGTCCAGCACGGTTCGAATCACTGCGGGGCCTCCCAGGAGCTCCAGTGCCCTCTTGAATGACAGGTAGAGGGGCACGACCGGCTCGTAGCGCTCCAAGAATCTAATGCACAGTTGGGCCGGATCGAGTCTCTCGGAAAACTCGGCGTAGCGGGAATAAGCCACGGAGGCCAGCGTCGATCGCAGCGTCCAGTTGCTTATAAGTGGCGTCAGCTCGAGAATGACGCGGTAAGTAACGTAATTGAGCAGGTCGTGCTTCGTGAGGGCCAGGGTGCGCATTCGGTCGAAGTACTCCGTGTCTGACAGGCGGACGCTGGTGGTCTCTGAAAGCGATGAATCCGAGCCCACTGAGGCTTCGAAGAATCTGTGCGTGTTTATTACGCCGAGCCTGGGAAGGTCTATCATTTGACGCGTCGTGCAGTTCCTGAGTCGACCAGCGTCCAGCCCTCCTTGGTTAAGGCGCAGCATGCGGCGAAGTTGGATTTCGATCGCCGTCACGTTCGTCATCGCAGACTCTTGAAACGCGGCTGCAGTCTTCTTGGTAGCTGTTTCGACAAGCGCGTCGTACGCCTTGCTGAGCAAGCGACCGGCCAGCTGGGGTTCCGAGCCGAGAAAATGCCGAAGCAGGAGGTTGCGCGGCTGTCCGATTACAGTGCCGGCTGTTCCACGAGAGACGCTGAATAGAGTTTCCAGGCCAACCTCGGACAGCACCCTTCCCACTTTGGCCGATAGCATTTGGTCGGGGATGGAGCTGTCCTCATCGTAGGGCCAGTTCTTGAGGTCCAGGTGGCGCAGCAGCGCTTCCCTCACGTTGCGGAACAGGTTTGGCTGAGGCCGAACGCATTCGTCGATGAAGAACTTGAGCTCGGGAAACGGCGTCGCGTCCGAGCGAATCACGCTGACCAGCAGGTCACTGAACAGGTCCACGAGAGCATAGTCGACGGAGACGCGGTCGCTCTGAACATTCGTCGGCTGTCGGTGCTGCCAACGCGCGCAAACGTGCTGGTAAAAGTCGTCGCAGGGTCGGATCTTGGGCTCCAGGTCGTCAATCAGCTTGGCGCCCTGCTCGACGCATACCTTGCTCGTGCACTTCGAACCTTTAAGAAACTTGTGCAGGCTCTTCTTGGGCCCTCGAGAGTGTCTGGCAGGACGCCTGGCGAAGAAGTTGCGGTTCTCTTCTGGCGCTAACTTGTTGACCCCACTTTGAGTCGACGGCTTGGGTGCCACACCGCTGTCCAGGACGGTCATCGCCTCGGCGGTGGTCACGTCAGTGCTGTTCTCAAAGTCCGCGGCTCTCCCGACTTTCTTGTTGACGTCCGTGAGGACCATGGAGCCGACGAGCAGGAGGCAGGCGACGCTGATGAGGAGGAAGGTGATGGCGCGAACGCTGGTGCCTCCGACCGGGCTGCCGAAATCCGAGTTAGGCCTAACACGGACTCCGCCTCCGCCACCGGCTCCTCCAGGCTCGTCGGCAGGCTCGGCCTGGTCGGCAATGCGCACGAAGGGCTCCTCCTGGACGGCGTCACTGCAGCCCGGGGCGTCGCTGGAGCGAGCCCTCGCGCCCCTGCCGCCGGCACGACTCACGCTCGTAATGGAGGAGCTGACGACGATGATATCGTCCTGGGGGATGTCGAATATGAGGTGCGACTCTTCCACCATTGCTGCGTTCACGGCTGCAAGATGACGAACGCGCTTCTCCCGCTGCTGCCCAGGTTCTTCTTTGTCTTCTTAGTGGCGCGCATGGCACGTGCCGCGTGCTGTAGTGCGAGCCAGTACGTTCGCTGTTCAAAATTTCCTGATAGAATCTCACCGACTGCCTTGCTAAGTGTTCCAACCTTTTCTTTTCTATCAATTATTACATTTTGACTAAATCAATATTATTTAATCCCTCTGTTTATTACTATTATTAAAATTTTTAAAATCAAAACACTCATCCCTTTTCTGTTCATGACGAAAAATTCACCGGTGTTGCGCTCCCAGGTGCTTTTCCTTTTTGTTAACTGCGTTCAGGTGAATAGCCACCCGATTCTTGGCCGATCCCCCAGTGTGGGTATGTGCCATCTTTTGATAGGCTAACAACAACAACAACGTTCGAAGAAAAGACGTGGTATCTGTTTACCACGTCTTTTTCGTCATTTTCGTGGCATCTGTTTACCTTGCTCACTATTGGCCTTCTAAGGCCAATAGTGAGCAAGGTAAACAGATACCACGAAAATGCCTTGGATAGTACGTGTGATTTAAGAACCTGCGCACTTTGCACGCTCTGGTATCCCATGGACACCAAGAGCTATGATGTCCATGACCTCGCCCGTGAATTACTGACCCGATCACGGTCACAAAATGATCATAACTATAGTGTATTAGTCTGCACATTTGATGAAATCTCACAGAGCAACAGGCTTGAACGATCAGAATTTCCAAGCCCCGAAATGAATTGAACAAGAGCGATCAAAAACATTAAGAAGGATACAAAAAGCGTCTTTCACACTTCCAAACAACTAAACACCTGGTATTCAAAACTTGGGCTAAAATGTCGACACTGTGGAGAAATTGCAGATCTCTACCACACGCTATGGGCCTGCCAGAAAAACAAGGCGCTAACCCCTATCCCACCACCTGTGGGAGGCCGCCTTGCTCAATGAAGGCCCTGAGAGCAAGAAATGACTCGTAAATAGAGCCGCCAAAAAATCCTGAAATAGCGACTCGAACTGTTGGGTTCATGCTTAGTTTGGTCCATAAATATTTTCAGTAACAACGACAAAAAGTTAACGCCAGGCTTGCACAGTTAGAAATACGGGGCCAGTTTAGCATAACAAATTTTATATTTACCACTTGTGAAACAGTCAGCAAGAGTCAAATGAAAATTATTGTGATAATTAGAAAGCGTAAGTAAACCTGCCCATGAGAATTCCCCCAGGAGAATTCTTAATCGATATAATTTAAACTTCTCAATGGGATCGTATATCCTCTTAACCTCTGAGTTCTCCCTCCTAAAGCGTGTGCTACGCTTGTTAGAGTGCGCACGCTCCGCACAGCATAAGCAGCATCAACACGACATCAGCTGACTAAGAATTACATGCATAAGCAACATCAAGTGACGCATTATGCTTCGTTACATGTTCTACTTAGGGGAGTCGCAGTTTGCTTGCGGAAATTCGCACTTAGTCAATCCGTGAAAATTCCGTAATGTTGTTTAGACATGAGTTCGTGACCACGGCAAGCGCAGCGGTGATATACTTTGGGACTGTATCCCAACCACACGCAATTCTTATTTCATGCATTCGTTGTCATTATTGTTATTTATATCATTGCTTCAGCTTTGTTCACCGAGAATGCTGCCCTTCATATTTTCCTGTCCAGTCTTGCATCTCGTTTCGTGGTTACACATGAGCTCTGTTTTATGGACCACCTGTTGCAGATAAAAGGAAGGTCCGATGGACCTTAAAACTGCTACAAGGTAGCCATATGGGCTAGTTCGGGTGTATCAGACATAACTTCACCGACGAAACTACGAGAACACCAGGAGAAGAAGATGATGATTATATCCTCAGGCTTAATGGCACGTACCCACGGCGGGAGATTGGCCAGGGTGCATCGCTGATACAAACGAACACAGGGGTAAGGAGTGGAGTAATTGGATAATTTTATGAAGACTCGAATCTGGATTAAAAAAGGTGATGAAAAAGCGGAAATGGACAAGAACAGAAGAACAACACAGGAAAATTGTGGTGTGTTCTTCTTCTTCTCGTGTTCTCGTACTTTCGCTGGCGAAGTTATGTTTGGTGTTAAAAGATTTTGGGTTGATAAATGCATTATGTTTCTCGGACTTCCTTGCGACAGTTCCGATTAATTTTTTTCAAATTAAAGAGGAAACAATTACGAGACAGAAAAAACAAGAAACACTGTCTTTTTTTTTATTCGAGAAGTGTGCCATGAGGCATAAGTTGAAAAAAGGAAAGGGGGGGGGGGAGGAATGCACGGGATTGAAAGTTAAAAGAAGGAGTGAAGAACCGTGGCGCTGAGGTAGTCGCAGAGGTTGTTAATGAAACGGTTGTCCATTGTCCACTTCACGTAGTCACTTTCGCGGTTCCACCGCAGGCCCACCTCCCTGAGGAGCCGTTTTCTGATAGCAGCCGTCGCTGGGCACGTCCACAACAAGTGCCGCACATCACAGATGTCCGGTGCAGCGCTACAGTGAGGGCACCTGTCAGGTACTGGCAGATCTTTGGCACGCCACCGATGACGGACAGATGGTGTCAGAGCCGCCCCTGCCCGAATCCGGCGCACGGATACCTCCTCCTGCCGAGTAAGACTACGGGCGAGAGGGTGCGAACACGGAGGAATTAGAGCGCGTGTTCGCTGGCGCAGAACTTCGGAATCGGAAACATGGGACAGGAACGGATCTGGGGGAAGAGGGGAAGGTGGCGTATCGTCTAATGTATGAAGGTGAGTCATAGCATCCGCTTGAATGTTATGTGGATCCTGGGCATGGCCGCGAATCCAGTGTATGCGCACAGGACATGGATACTTTGCGCAGAGCACATGAATAGATTGTGAAATCTGGAACGTTCGTCGAACAGCCTTAAGCTATTTAAGGGCGGCGCGGGAGTCGGTGTAAATATGAACTATATTGAATGTTGGAACGAGCGGAAGGGAAGAAATGGCATTATAAATGGCTTGATGTTCCAATGCCAGGGGAGTGCACGTATCCGCAGTATACGTTGCGCGTGAGTTGCGATGCGGATGAGATGGACTATACACAGCAGTAACTCCCCTCTCTTCAGAATGTGATGCATCCGTGTATAACATGCACCCTTCAGGCAGATACGCGGCTGATACCGACGGGGAAACACTGGGGCGATTGTCAGTGAGCTGGCAATAGGACCACGGTGGAAGTGTATTTAAACGATGAAATTTGAGAGACTGTTTTCGAGCTCTATTTGCCACCCGTTGGTCGATGATTTCACTGAGCGTATTAAGTTGGGCGAACTCCTGTAGCACAGGTATGGGTGTTAAATGAGGCAGATATGTTATGACGCGCATAGCCTCACGATTGATAGCTTCAAGGGAGTCCCACTGTCTGCGGGTGAGACGTTGAAATTGTGCCTGATATACTATCCGTGGCTGAAGGATAGAGCGCACAAGCTGGTGGGCCGTATGAGCACGTGCGCCACCAGAGCGCATAGCTATGCGACGAATCAGACCTAGAGTAGCGTGAGCCGATTTAGGGGTGGCTGTCAGCCACGGGGTGCCAGTCCCAGATGTATGGAAGAGAAGACCAAGAATACGAACAGTTTCTACCTAAGGAATCGGAGAAGTATGTACCGTAAAATTTAAAGGGGGAGCTTTCCGTAAGGCGGCTTTATTTCCAATTCGAATGAAACGTGATTTAGTAGGAGAGAGTGTTAGACCCAGAGGTGGGAGGCGAGATGTCAATACATCCAGCGCGTGTTGAAGGACCGACTGATGAATAGACGCATCTGGATGACAGCACCACAAGGTGATATCATCGGCATATGCAAGCACGCGGATAGAAGGGATGGTCTCTAGGGCTCGAACAAGAGGAATTAAAGCCACATTAAATAATGTGGGGGCGAGAACGGAGCCCTGCGGCACTCCTCTATTGGAAGTGAAATTACCAAAGGGCTTTCCATGGACACGCACGCTGAAGGTTCGATTTGCTAAAAAGGCGTGAATGGAGAGGAGGAACCGGTGAGGGAGACCAAGGGTTTGAAGGGAGGCAAGAATGGCAGAGTGAAGGATGTTATCATATGCCTTTGTTATGTCTGTAGCGAGTACGGTTCGTACAAGGTGACTCTGCGGAGAGTGGTCAAGCACGTCAGCAGCCAAAGTAGCAAGGCCGTCCTCCGTTCCAATTTGTGGGCGGAAACGAATTTGGGAATCTGGGTAACAATCATGGGATTCCAGCCACCACGACAAGCGTGCAGCTAGAATGCTTTCATAAAGCTTGCAGATGGTAGGGGTAAGGGAAATTGGACGAAGGGCCGAGGGAGATACTGGAGGCTGACCTGACTTGGGTATTGGAACCACAATAGAATGCTTGCAGTCTCCCGGCATGACGCCAGAAAAGCACACTTCGTTAACAGTGTCAAGTAGGGTTTCCAAAGCCCTCCCTTCCAAGTCACGGAATAAGGAGTTAGGTATGCCGTCGTGCCCGGGAGTAGTAGTAGTTTTTAAACGTTCAATGGAGGCCAGCAGCTCTGCCATAGTAAAGTCAGAAGTAATCCCATCGGGGGGCTCTGTTACCGATAAGTCAGGTGGAGACGTAGCGGCGCAGTCATGGTTTGGAAAAATTGACGGGCCGCTTGTTGTGCAAATGTGTCCTCATCCACACTTAGCGCGAGGCGAAAGCTCTCTGTGTAATCTGCAACCTGAGAAGGGCGCTCCATGGCGTGAAACACTCTCCAAAGATGTCGATTGCCCTGCGTAGAGGACAGGCGGGCACACCATGCAGCCCAGCGTTGCCTGCCTAGCCGCTTTGCATAGCGCCGCGCCCGTGCGGTAGCGCGGTGAAGAGTAGGAAGAGCCGAAGGGTCATCGGGGTGACGAGTAGCGTAAAGATCCGCCTGGCGACGAAGAGCCCACAGATTCAAGAGACGTTACCGGTCAAAAGACGTTACCGGTGCGCGTTGATTGGCTCAACTGACAGCTATGATTGGTAGCTTCCATATTTGTTAGCCTGAAATGACTAAAGCAAGCTTAATATGCTTTATTTCAGCAGGCGCAGAGCGCATATCGCCTCGAGGGAGACCACGGACAAGGATGATTTGAAATTAATTTGCACCAAAATAAATCGCTTCGCGCCGGCGAAAGTTGGCACAAGGAATGAGAACGCTTCCAAAAACCTAGCGTGAAATTCTCAATATAATGCGTAGTGTTAGGTAAAAAAAAAAAGCCGGAGTTGCCCTTCAACGTGGTCGGACACCTTGCGGCTCGCAGGCGTTTTTGCTTTCTTCCTCCATCGAAGTGCAGCCGCTGCTGTTCTGATTCTTCCTTCGCCCTATCTGATTGCACCTACTTTCTTACGCAAGTCATGCTCCATTTCATCCGTGAATATAATGTGAACTACTACAATATTCTTGGACTGGAATTTGAAATATTTATAAACGGTGAGGTATTGGTACAGAAATATTGAAGGTAATGGTCCATTCTCGCGATATGTAGCAAACTCTTTCTTGTATATTGTTTCAATCACTCGCATCGAGCAGTTAAGATTGCAATAGAAAAACCAATGCGGAACACTTTTGACGATTGCAAAAACGTTAATACCAAAAAAAATGCAAGCCTGCCGACGGGAGACCAGCGGAAGCATTGATGGTTATATTGAAATTTTACAAAATGTAAAAAAATGGCGCTCATGAGCTCTTTTCTGTTCAAATATGGTTTTGTCCAGAATGGTTGGGTACGCCTAAGCCACATTTATTCTATACTAAATTTTGTTGCGGGTTTCATTTCGCCAAGAGAGGGGTGTGCGTTTTGTTTCAGTGAAATTCCAATAACCACCCTAACGGTTGTCTACATGATGGGCTCAGAATCGGACTCATCTGCCAAAGGTTCAGGATTAGATTCACAGCGCCGCCGGAACCCTTCGGTTTTCGAATGGCTGCAAGTTTTCTCCCGTTCTAGTACTGGGCGCTTCCCTGCGCTGGAATGCTTGTGAAAAAACGAATTAGATTTTTTACACCACATTGTGCACAACAATTCTTCAGCATGGCACTGTTCGGTGAAGCTGCCCTTTCGCAGTTAAAATCAAGCCATGACATCCAATAACGACCCTTACAGCGAGGTACTCTGCCTGAGAAAACACCCCTTAGCGTACTGAAGTTTGGCCGCAGCGGTGGCCGAGTGGTTGAGCATCCGCCTCGCATTTGGGAGGTGCGGGGTTCGATCCCCAGTGCCACCGGATACCCACCTGTGATGCAATGGGTACAAGCTTTGCCCTGGTCTGGTGCTCGGCTTATTTAGGGTGAAATTCTTGGGAAATGGGTCTTTGACCCAACCTTGAGTAATCGAAAATACCTTGTGCCATGGCGCTCATTGGCCATAGATGCCCTTGCGCCACAAAAAATCCGTAATTATAATTGTATTGAAGTTTGCTACACAACGGTGCTATTGGGCTCTCAGTTGGTCACTGGCGAAAGGTCTGCATGATAGCCAAGAGTGAGCTTTGACGGCAAGCTCATATATCCTATCATTTTCATCTGTCCTTGTGTGCTGAATAGTGTGGATTTTTAAGCTAAGCTAATGATTCGCTATTTTATCACAGTGAAGTAATTGGCTGAATTTTTCTCGAAACAGTTGCTCGTTGAGCTTTTTATTAAGCGTCACATGCAGGCTGCCCTGCTGCGCTCGTTGTTTTTTTTTTCATGGACGGGGATGTCGTGTCTCACGGCAAAAAAACATGGATTTTTCAAAGTGGACTTATATGTAGCCTCAAAGTGGACTTGAACGAAGCACTAAATATCGACGCGGATATAAAAATAGCTGACGTGGCTCCAAGCCTCGAAGAGTGCTGGCTCTCGGTGGCAGTAGATATTACTGGGAAAGCTATGTCGTAAAAAATCGATGCCGTTTTCTTTTCTCGTCAAGACTCATTTTCAAGAAGAGAGAAAGACAACTTTCAAAAAAGGGTGGCTTCAACGTTTTGCCATAAAAAAATGTTGAATAACAAGGCCTTTCAATATCAACTAAACTAAAACTGACTTGAAGCAACCTGAAATTAAATCTCAATGCGTTTTTTATTCTTTATATAGTTCACACTTGGGAGCCTCGCAAGAGAAGTCGAAGGGAGCCAAGTGAGTCAACAATCGCAGATATTTTCCTAGCAAACAAAGGAGCAAGGAATCGTGGACCTATCGGCTATTGCCGGGAAGGACAGTCTGCAGTGGAACGTCAGCAAATGCCTTCAGGACCATCTGAGCAACATAAAGCCAAAAGAACTGTTCAAGGTTTCCAGTTCGGCTTGAGTATACTTGAAGCTCTTCAAGCAAATATGCCTGCTTACATTCCTGCAATGTCTGTGCACACAGAACAACCGTTTTGATCGGCTTCTCACAACGACCTTCAAGAAATATTAACGCCTGTACTTTTGCGGATTTTTTAGACGGAACTATGGTTTGTTTACCCGTAAAAAAAAAACGACAGTAGAAAACATCGAAAAAAAAGAGACCATCCTCAATAAATGCAATTATGCATACCAGATTCAAGCTTTTTTCTCCGCCAGTATTAATTACCAAGTTAAAACTACCTTATTTATCACGGAAATTGACTGGGTTTTCAGTTTTTTTTTTGCTGACAGAGAAAAGTTGGAAAAAGTATTGCGGCTGAGTGAATTTTTACCAGTTCGTGAGTTTCCCTGCGCACCTCTAAGTATACCAATATTAAATTGATTATAGGGTAGCTTTTTATGCATTCCAAAACAACAGCACAAAAAGAAGCAACTAAATTGTTCGGGCATTGATTATAGCCCCACCGCGAATTTATTAAGAATTTTCCATTTAAGTGAACGTACTCCTGATTGTTTGCGCTAGGCGACCATATACAAAGAGAAAGAGGTACACATGTCGAAAAATTAATGTAAGCAGGTTCACAAGGAAATGCAAGATGCCGCACATTGTTGCACATAAATAACGGGAAAGCAAGCATATTAGCATGGGACACACAATGTCATAGAAGCAAGAGCAGAGGCAAAGGAGTGATCAGCATAATATAAACATGCACGTAAAATTCCACTTGGTCTGTTGTTTCGCGCAACGCATTACTGCACGGACGAATATCCCGAAGTATGCGCATCAAGATATCTCCTGTGATTGCATTGTTTGGCATTTTTTTTCTATACTGCGCTGCACTCCTGCTTGGTGTTCGATATAGCAGTAGCCCGCGTTTTGAACATTCGGTTCTTATGTTGGAGGCGAGAAGTTCGATACGCGGTGTTCCGGTCACCTGCCTGTTTACGACTTTGTGCTAGCTTTCCCCTTGGCCTGGGGCTTGGCTTCTCAAGGGCGAAATGTTTGAAAATAGGTTTTTGACCCGCCTGAAGTTGATCAACAACTGTTAGCAATGCGCGCTATTTGGACATACTGTCCATGTGTGATTAAAATGACATCATCATCATCATGGTCGTCAACGACCTTACTTTGTTTTAAATGTGTAAATAACTGAGAAGTAAAAGTGTTGAGATGCATATATTTTCTCGGATACACAGCGTCGAATCAGCCGGCTTCTGCTAAGCCCGAGCTTCCTGGAATCTTTTGAGAGCTCGCCATGTCTCGTTCGTGTCTGACAGGAGACGTCCTTGGAGTCAAAGCCGCGTCAATATTTTTTTCTCGCTTCCAAGCGTCCGTGTGCACGTGCGCGTATTTTCGAACTCTGCACGCCCTTGCCCTACGACTCGGAAAGCGTGCCCACCATCCGGCATAATCAACTGAGCTATTTGCGAATCCCTTGCGGGGCTGGAGGTGGTGGTTGCTGTTTTGTCCTTCCTTACGTGCGAGACGTTTATATGGAGACCCTGGATGACGGGAGGTATAAAAAGTCTTCCTATAGTTAACAACTTTGTCCTTCCACTGATGTGAGCAAACAGGCTTTATAGTCCCGATTTCACTCCTTACGTTTTCGAATCGTGAGTGCTGAGCCGTTAGGTTGGGTGTGGTAATAATTGGCGTCGCCTCGTACCGATCACCACCGCGAAGTAGGAGTGCATTTTGTTGTAAACAGTTACTATTAATTCCCTTGCACCGAAGGCCGTGAATGAATGGGACGGCCTGCTGCTCGGGACCACTAAGACCGCTGATGTCCCCTTGATATTGTCCATTCAGAATGCAAGAAAAATAAAGTAAATAAAAGCGGACGAAGCCCGCTCCAGCTGTGTTGTATCAATCTGAGAGCACACTGAATAAAAACATAAGCAATAGCTGAAAAAAAAACATCCTGGGAAAGATTTAGTAAAAATCAAATGGAATTGAGATTCTTGCTAAGCCAGAGGAAGCAACTAGAACCCTTATTTATTTAAAAAATGATGCGTTCCAAAATAAAAAAGGCCACTACAGCTGCCATCCCGAGCACCCGTCTTGAAAAAAAAAGGTCCTGGGGAAACCAAGGCATTATACCTCGAAAAAGAAAAGCTATTGCAAGAGAAAAAGAAAAAAATTGTAAGTAATTGTGGAAATGTAAAAGAACAAAAAATGAATAATAGCTTACTACTCAGTTATATAGAATAATGCTGAACAAGCAGTGTTGACGGCAATTTTTTTGTACTTTTCCCGCCGATATATACTTGAGCGTCTTTAGGTATTCTTGATGTTGTCTAAATAACTAACTAAAAAAAGAAAAATGGGAACCAATACAAATGTTTTGATTGTTAGCAGATGGAGTGAAGATCAGTAAACAGAACTTTCGCAAATGCTCTTGTAAAAAAAGTGGCGCTGGATATTTCCGGCACATCTGCTAATATAAAATTGTACAAAACGTTAACAGTGTAAACATTTAAGACTTTCATTTATACCCTCTCCACCTTTCATTAAAACGCCGGTAAATACTGCATGTAGAAAAATAATAAGGCGCCTCAGTCGTGATTTACAAATTGAGGAGAACCAGTAAATTTCTTTATTTTGGCATAAATTAAACACCTCAATTAATTTATACTCAGCAATTCTGGGCAAAAGCATTTTTGATCGGGAAACCGCTTATGAACTCAATTTTTTCATAAAATGTACGATTTCGTTATAGCAACCAATATATCCGTAGGCCACCCGACGACAATCTTGTATTCTTGTTTCCATTGACGTTTTTGCTATCGTCAAGAGCGTTTCCCACTGGTTTTCTATAGCAGTCTTAACTTTTAGATGCAATCGCTGGAAACACTTTAAAAGAAAAGTGTTCCCCAGTGGTTTTCTATAGCAGTCTTAACTGTTAGATGCAATCGCTGGAAACACTTTAAAAGAAAGATTTTGCTGCATATCAGAATAATGAACCATTACCTTCAATATTTTCATAACAGTGTCTTACCAATTCCTATTTTCCAAATTTTTCGCACTAGAAAGCTGGACTTGATGATGTCTAGGGCCTGCAAAAAAAAGTCAAATCAGGAAAAACTATAATGCAATTATATAGTACTTGAAAAATACATGAGTGTATTTGCTCAAGATGGTTTCCTTCTGGTCTATGATCTCTGGGTCGTTATGGGTCACCCACGTTCCAAACTCTTTGATGCTGAGTACATTTCTCGCTTTCGCTGCTGCAAAACTTGGGACTTGCGCGAATTCTACAAGGGCCTCACCACACGTCTTAGAATGAAATTCAGGGTCTCTTTACTTTTGACCAGGTCTGCACATCTCTAACGTACCTAGCTCATCAGAAGACGCTGAGAGGTGAAGCAATCATCCTGCTCAAATGTCCGACTACTTCGAGCAGAAATGCAATGAGAACACTTGGAGTAGCGTTTAAAAAACGCCTACCCTTGGACGTTCCCATTGAGTAATAAAAAGTCAAGCTCTCAAAAGCATGATGAGTTATTCACAAATTTAGGCACCTCTTGCCACATTACATTAAACCATTAATATGTAACAAAGTTTTCCCCGGTCATGTAACCTACGACCACATAGCATGCGAGACCCCAACTGACAGCAATGAAATAAGATCCAGATTTTGCATAACTAACCCTGCATGTGACTTTCCGGCTACAGAGCTAATAACTTTATGCCAGCAAAACGATGGCATGAACGTATGCTATAACTAAGTACGCAAAAGAAATTAAAGCACGCAGCAGAGAATTACAAGATATTACGACGCCAAGACGGAGTGCCAAAACAGACTACTTATGAATTATGGACTTATATTATGGAATTATAGAATGAATTATGGACAACAAAGAACGCAACATCCGTTGCCGTACACTGAACAAAATACCTTCCGCGAACATTCGCCCTAATTTCCTTTCAGCCAGAACATATAAAGTGCACCCTCTTGCATAAATGTCGCTTTACTGCGTCACTTCTTTGTTGGCTATTTCGTTCTCAATTGTATTTTTATTTAAAGCGGACAACTGGACTAGTTGGTGATCTTTAGATTCAACAGGACCAACGTGGTTTACAGAATTCCCTTGTCATGCAGGAATTGCTACATCGGCCAAACTGGCCGTTGTATCAATGTTCGGCTAATGGAGCACACGCTGGCTTTCGAGGCATTATCAAGTCCGGGACACTTGGCGGAACATTGCAAACGTTGCAAGGATAAATGTGCTCCGATTTATCATCAGACTAGGGTCATTTTTGCCAGTTCAGATCACAAGGAACGAGAAATACTGGAACCATTCCTCATTTACTTGGAACGACAGTCGTGCGTAAGCAGGCCAACGTTATCTTTGTCATCCAAAAAATTGTATTTCATGAAAGAGAAGGTGCCGTTGCACATGCGCTTTAGGGTGTGATCCTTTGTGCATGTTTTTTCCTACATATATAATGTGTCTGTCTGGAATAAAACCAGTTGATGTCAAGCGTTCGTGGTGTCCGTCTTTCTTTCTTCTGTCCTTGTCTTTAGCGCTAGTAACCATGTGCATTGTATTTTTATTCGCGGACGTGGTACGTCTTTTTATTATGTATAAAGAAAGCAATTCTGGTCGAAAGTATTTTTAGCGGGAAATCGTTTATGAACTCAATTTTTTTGTTTCATATAATGCAAGATTTAACTATAACAATCAATATTGCCGCAGAGCAGCTGATGGCTCGATGATCGATGGAAACACTTCAGAAGATTTTTCTACACGTCGTAAGAATGGACCATTACCTTCCACATTTTCATAAGAGTGTCGTCAAAGTTTACAATTTTCAAAAGTTATGCCTGAGAAAGCAGGACTTGTTTTCGGAAATTGCTCTGTATGTAACCACAGCGTATTTTTTTGAAAATATACGCAGCACAGGTGAATGCCTGCATACAGTGTACAATTTTATTACAGCAAATTATTTGATTGTTCTCTATGTTTGACTTGTCCAATTTTGTTCACTTGCTTGTGCTACTGCATGCTTTGCACAGTGTCAAAACTGTGCCAAATATGAAATTGATTAATAGGAAAGCTATTGTGTCCCCAAGCTTGAAAACATTTCCGATTGGTACTTCCACATCACTGCTGTGAAAAACGGCGGCCTCACTGCGGCACATCTGGACATTTTCTAGCCTACTTACCTGCGTTTTTTCCCAATCAAACCAAGAATTCATTGAGTAGTCAGGGCTCCGCGCCAAATTTTTTCGATGAAAGCATGATTTCAGATGATCAAAATGCCCTCTAATTAAGTGACTCAAATGACTTTTCTTAATTTATCAATGTCACGTACAAGAACATTAGTGTACGTTGCTGCATAACGAGATGTATGCCATGAATGTGACGTATTGCCGCACAGGCTTTCCGAATAAAAGCCTGTTCCCTTGACTGACTGAAGTCCGTAGGTGGTAAAACATGAGAAAAGTTTACTTTACTAAACGTATTCATGAAGGCGCACAAACTTGCGTTCAAAGGACATAAGCCCGAAATTGCGCATCTCCTCCTATGGCAACTCCTTTCCTGCGATGCTTCCCTCGGGTGAAAATAGTGACCTGCCGCTACTGCAAGGCTGACCCCTCCCGGAGCTTGCAACACTCCCTTGCAATCCTTTCCGTGCGGTGGCAGCCGCTAGGCCTTCGCCTTTTGTGCTCTTGACTGAAGTTCGCGAGACGTGCATCGTAGCCACGGCAGCAGCGATTGAAAAGACGCGTCTTGTCTTATACTTCCTGGTCGCGCTCCTCTCTAAGGAGCCAGAGTGGCGAGACGTCCGACAGCCTTGGCACAGGCCACGCCCCCTCGGTGCATGTATAAGCCGTGGTGTACATCGTCTTTTAAACACAGAAGCACGAAGCGTGCGAAGGATTACGGAGGAAAAATATTTGCGCAAGCTGGAGTCACGGTCATCAGAACGCCGTCGCGTCTGCTTGTGCAGTACCAGACCCGTAGGGAGTGAGACTAGAAGTCTGCACCGTGCGTCAGTCATGAAGCTTGTGTGGTTCGTGGCCGTCTGCGGTTTCTGCTGCGTGGACCTCGCCAGGGCTGATGAGAAGTCCGGTGAGTCTTTGCTCAGAGAGTAGCTGCAGGAAGCAGTTTATTTCATTTACTTCGGGTCGGCTAATACATCATAATTGCTTATTATAGGCAAAACGAGTAGGAAATGGTAAACAATAATTATAAAGGAGTAGTAAAGGGACTAAATAACTAATTGAATTCAGGCTGAACAGATAAATTACTTCGGATAGGCTAATACATCATAATTGCTTATTATAGGCAAAAAAGAGTAGGAAATGGTAAACAATAATTCTAAAGAAGTAGTAAAGGGACTAAACAACTAATTGAATTCAGGCTGAACCGATAGATTAGTGCGTTACGATTGCAAAGATGTTATCGTTAACTGAAAACGGAGATTTTATAATCTCTAAAAGACCGAAATATCGCATGCGGATACCGGCATCGCCGTCGCTTTTCGCAAGCGAATTGCAGTGACCTCGAGACAGTTTTTAGTTTGCGAATTCCTGAGGCTTGTCTACATCGTCATTAACTTCTAGATGCTAATCACGGAGTCCTTGTTCGTTTTGACGTTCCGTGTTTGCAGAGACAGGCGGGCACAAAAGTATTACACATTTAAATTCTGCTTTGTCAGAACTAAACGCGCCTTTTGCTGCTAAGCAAACATCAGCATTGAACTCGAAGCAAGGAGCTCAAGAACCGATGTTTACTAAGAGCGATTATTGGACGTTGTCGTCGCTTTCCCTTGAAGCGGCGGCGTATAACGAAGTACGGAATGTTCAATTAGAATAAGGCGCAACATTGATGGCAACTAAGAACGAGGCGACAACTACGAGCGCCATTTGCAACTGTATACAGGCGCCATCTCAACACGCATAGTTATAACCACAGAGACACGCCCCCGTAGGCACTCCCACGACTTTTTCTGTTTCTTCTCATACGAGTAGACGTATATAACCAGTCATCGTGGCGCGACCTTGTGACTTGTTTTCCTGCAAGAAATCAAGCTCAGCGGCTGAGCTGTGAACAAGTTTATCGAGGCATCGCTTATGCATAAGTGCGTGTCTATTTATATTGTGTGAGAGAAAACACCATTTCTTGCAAGGAAGCCCATGATGAAGCAATGCGACGACAAGTGATTACACGCGACCAATGGTAAAGAAAGAAAG
The DNA here is from genome assembly GCF_052857255.1 of Amblyomma americanum. Taxonomy (NCBI): domain Eukaryota; kingdom Metazoa; phylum Arthropoda; class Arachnida; order Ixodida; family Ixodidae; genus Amblyomma; species Amblyomma americanum. The sequence goes on from NC_135504.1 coordinate 66,427,925, forward strand.
AAAACATTCAAGGTGAAAAACGCATCTGCTCGGCTGTCTCTCTGTGGCTAGGAACATGTGCATTATTCTTGGACAAAAATTTTGAATATTGGAAAACTGTAAGGTACTATAATGCAAATATTGAAGGTCGTGGTCCATTTTGGTGATGTGTAGTAAGTTCTTCTGAAGTATTTCCATCGGCCGTATCGAACAGCTAAGACTGCCATAGAAAACCAATGGGGAACGCTTTTGACGATAGGAAAACGTGAACAGCAAAAAAATGCAAGCCTGCCGGCGGGAGATATGCAGATATGTTCATTGTTATAATGAAATGTTAGAATATATAAAAAATTGCGTTCATAGACTCTTTTCTATTCAAAGATGCTTTTGTCCAGAATTGTTCGGTGGGGCGTGCTTCGGTGCAGCATGAACTGGCCCGGCCACCTAATGCTGCGGACATAAGGAAAAAGGAACATGCGATTCCGTTGTAAGTGCATTCACGCCTTCTCTATCATAGATGAAGAAACGTCGCTCATGACAAAACTCACCGGCGTACCGTACCATCATGAAAACACCATAGGTGGCAATTCCAATTAGGCAACGCGGGAAAAATGTTAGAAGGCATTAGCGTGCTGCGTTTACATTTGTCCGCACTTGTACCTTACAAAAGAGTGTTGTCTGATACATTTCGCATTTGGCCTTATGCTGACAACGTCCACACCGAACAATTTTGGACAAAAGCATTTTTGAACGCATTTTTTTCATATATTGTGAGATTTCACTATAACAGTCAATAAATCCGCAGATCTCCAGTCGACAGACTTGCATTTTTTTGCTACTAACGCTTTCGCTATCGTCAAAATCGTTTCCCATTGTTTTCTATGGCAGTATAAACAGCTCGATGCGAGCGATGGAAAAACATTAAAAGAAAGATTTTTGCACACATCGGACGAATGGACTATTTCCTTCAATATTTCAATAACAGTTCCTAACAATTTTTCAATATTCAAAACAATTTTGTCAAAGAATGTTGGACATGTTTGACATCGGTTTTATAAAACAAACAAATTGCTTTCTCAGACACACGAAAAACAGTGTGCGCAAGGGATGAAAAGATTAATTCCCACAGATTACCAATGGATGCCCATCGATTTTGTTACGAGGATACCTTCTTAATCATCCTTGTCTACTCCTTCCAAGATCTCCTAGAACACATGGATAAGCCATTCTTTTACTTAAAGCGGCAATGTTATGCTTATAAAGACGTTGGTAGGCTTTACTGTTTTTCAGCGGAGCTATGGTAGTGCAGATGGAAAAGTAGGCGTATATATGGCGATTAATCCCCAGAACGCATTTCGGCATTAAAATAAATATAAAAGCGTTGTGGTTCTGCAAACTGTACGAGCGTCTTAGTTTTAAGCACCGATGTGAAACGCTGCAAGAAATGCACAAAAACACACAATGAAGCACAAACAGTACACAGGAAACGGTGCGAAAGCAGCGGTACACAAGCGGTACACAAACAAAACAAGATGCGCAAAGATAAACGAAACATGCACAAAAATAAGGAGGTGACACTTAAGCTCCGCCTCAAGGATATGAAGCGATAGTGTTAGAGTTAATGCCCATATATGCAGAACTGATCATTCTCAATATTAGGTTCACATGTCCCTGGGGGTCCTCAGACCACTACTTGTACAATGGTGCAGCGGTTAAGGGATGCGCAACAACCCTGCGATGGCAGGTGCTGCCACCGGTGGGTCTTATACAACTCGTGCTGCTCTTCACGAGTAACCTGTCACGATAAACCGTTAATTCAAATGCCACATGCCAGGGTGGTTAGTCCGCTCACAATCTGGTCGGTACGTTGTGATGATCCCACAAGGTCACGTGACCTAGGTTGCCCATCTGGATTGCTTCTCCGGGGGTAGCCGCCTGGGCCATCCTACGACACCCTTTTTGCGCAACGGGGCTTTTAATGCTATGGTGTTCACCCACCCTTTAACCACCAAAACAATTCCCGAAAAACACACCAAAATGGCCAGTTTTTTTGGCGATTTTGAGCGACAATGACGGTTGTCAGGATTAAAACATACGCCCAAGGCGTAAAACGCGTTTCTTGGGCAACTACTGTCCTCTAGTGTTGGAAATTGTAACCAACGTAATTGCCGACGGTAACACGTCTTTGGCGATGGTAGCAACGCATCATCCGGCGCGACGAGTGTTACTCGTCATCGGTAAAATTGGTACAATCTCCCATGACCAGTAGAGCTCGGTATTAGTAGTTAAAGGGTTAAAACGTACGCATAAGATACACAATATGGACGGAAAATATACGCAGTTCCGTGAGGCTGAACAGCATTATTTTCTCTCTAGGCGATCAGCCCGAGTCACCGAAGAAGAAAGAGTGCAGGCCTCACGAGGAATACCGGGAGTGTCAGAGTAGCAGCTGCGCAGAGCTGCGCTGCGGGGAAGTACGTGACCCGCTCGGGCCGTGCACGGCCGACTGCCGGAGCGACTGCTTCTGCGCTCAGGGCTTCTTCCGGCACCCGGACGGGACATGCGTGGCACAGGAACAGTGCCCTAAAGGTAAGCTGCTTTGCGGCCCGCCCCGTTCCACAAAGGATGAATGAGCGAACACGAACTACGGAAGAAAAAGCCGTACGGGTATAGTTAACAATCGGGAAGAGAGAACAGTCGGTAAGGGAAGAAACGCTAGTTAACGATATCCTAGGGGAAATCAAGAAGAGGTAATCGACTTGGGCTGAGCATGTAATGCGAAGGGAAGATAACCAAAGGTCTATTGAGATAACCGTATGAAATCCAAGTTAGGGCAAGTGTAGCACGATTCGGCAGAGGTTAAGTGTAGCAGGGTTCGGATGAGATTAAGAAGTTTGCTGGGATACGGTGGCCGGAGATGGCCCAGGACACAGTTAATTGGAGGTCAGTGAGTTGTAGGTGCGCGCAACCATTTCTGCGATTGTCAGCAGTGTCGTAGATGCTTTCCACGCCTTATCTCGAAAGTTGTCTGTGAGCTTTAGATTGAGCGTGGCTTGGAGCGGTGGTGATACTGACATTCGACGACTGCCAAGCACGCTTGCCATTATCGCCGTCACCGAGTTTGTTTACTCTTTGTGGGGCACAAGATAAGTCAATAAGCATTTCTGTTTTGGTCTTTGGCCGTGTTCCTACCTACCGGACTGCCGTCACAACTATATGGCATTATGAAGCACTTCCGCGACGCCAGGAATTTTGAGTCCGGCCTCAACGAATTACAGATGGAAAAATCTCATTCCGCCTAATATTTTGTCACGTGGTCTTCGTAGGGTTACGAAAGTGCGACCACAGAATGAGAACCGCCACTTTCTTTTAAGAGTTTGAAAGACCTAGTAAAGTTAGGTGAGGTTGAGAGAATGACCTGCCACCTCGCACCGTTGACCGTTGCTGAAAGAGCTTCAATCATCGACTGGCGCGACAAACATGCGAGTTCAATGCGCAATGCGGTTAGAAGCCTCTGCACTTTTCTGGGGATGAAGATGATGGAGGAAGGTTGAACGAGTTTGATGCCCCTTGTTCCTAACCTCTTGTTGCGCAGTGGTGGTTCAACAGCGCAAAAGCACACACAGACCAAGTAGGAGACGAGACACACAAACCAGCGCTGAACTTACAACTGATTTTTTATTAGGAAGAAGCACTTCACATATACATTCACGAAAAAAACTGCGCACATGCGCAATGTCAACAAGACACCTAGTGATAGTACATAGTAAAAACCTCTTTAAAAGCACGTGTGCATCCGCAGGACCGCTACCCACTATGTATCATATTGATTTCATCATATTGTCTCCTACTTGGTCTGTGCGTGCTTTTGCGCTGTTGAACCACCACAATACATCACCAACTAGCCCAATCTGCAGTTCTCTTGTTGCGCGCCTCTAGGTACTGAAGAATTTAGAGCATAAAAAGCGGCTGGACCTATCGATGTTGAAGAAACAAAGAAAAGAGAGTGGGAGACTCGTTTGCGTCCTGAAGGCTGTTCCGGCAACACGTGACACAGTCGTGGGAATTTTGAAAAGCCGCTTTCATTCTGTTGAAAACGGTGGTAAGGTAGTTCTGCATTAAGTGGCTTAGGCGTACTGAAGTAAAATTCCTTCAAGCATTCTGCTTTCCGGAGTGCTTAGCAGATTGCGCTTTAAGAGGCTCTTAAATGAAACTCAAGTTTTTTGATCAGGACCGCTCGCAAAAGATATCTTAGGCAGCAAACCTCTATCGAGATTGAGACCTCGTGACTATGTAAGGTAAAATGACGGAAAGAGTGAATTGACGATGAGGCACTGATTTGTCTCTGGTACATTTGACCCCTTCGAGATAGCACCTCTGCAGCTTGCAAACTTTCATGAAAAAAAAAACTGGTTGTGAAAGTTTTTTCTTCAAAAAGAAAAGAAGTTTACTACTTGAAGAAATCTTAAGCCTAATGTATTCATTATCTTGTCTCCTGGCGGCACATAGTGTCTAACACGGTGCGAACAAAAGTTGCAATTAACCCGTTTAAGGCTGCCATATATACCTTTTGTCAAAGGTGCCGAGCCGAAGGTATTTGCTTCTGGGTCATCCCACGGGCTTGCTATGTATCGCCAGCATTGCAAAATTTTCAAAGTAGGACTTCCATGGATGCTGCAAGAGAAGCACTGCACGACTTAGATGCCGCATGCGTGTGACCTTCTGATAAAACTGTGACAAACGTTGAAGCAAAACGATAAAGTTAATAAACTCTTGCAAGGAGAAAAGAATTAAAGACATAATGCGTTGCCACGTGATCTTAGTAGATTTTAGGGTTTGTGGTCTTAGAGAAGAGGGTGGGGGTTACTGTGTACAGCTTTTTCTTCTGACAAAGGCTATATTGCATGTGAATGAAGCTCAAGCAATAATAATGGTGGTGACTAACTTCTTGGAAGCAAGGGTGAATTAACATCACACTGATCATATCATTCAGACTAACATTTAAACCACTGCTTCTTAGCGAATGAACTTTGGAGAGCTTTAAAGAAAAGCAGACAAAAAAGGGAGCGGTATTCAGTGCGGGCTCCTCGGCGACGACCAAATCCACGCAGATGGCGATGCGGTGGTGTTCAAGTTCCCGCCCGAACCCCAGCCGTGCGCCACCAACGAGGTGTGGAAAGAGTGTGTGGGCAGCAGCTGTTCCGAGACGACCTGCAAGAAGCGCACAATCGGACCGGGCTGCACTTACGACTGCCGCTACGGCTGCTACTGCGCCGACGGGTTCTACCGGAACGCAGAGGGCAACTGCGTTACGGTGGACCAGTGCCCGCCCGAAGAGGGGCCTGCAGGTACGTCTCGATGATGATGATCTGATCTGAATGGAGAAAATGCAACTTGGTCACAGGTCACAGTGACTTACGTGTTTGGTTTGCTCGAGGTGGGATCAGATGCACACTTTCTCAAGCATTTCCCTTCAGAGAAGAGGAGGACAAGGCCAGGGGGAAGCTTCAATGTGCAGTGGCTAATAAAAAAGATTAACAGAAGCTACTGATGAGCTGAGCAGGAGAAACAAATTGGCGGTGGTTTAGCTCTGGTCAAATCTGGAGTGACGCGATAGCTACAGCTGGCCGAGTGGAACTTGGTCACGTGACCAACCGCGTGACGAACCACGTGATCAGCCATGGCACCGCACCGCCGGCAGCTGCTCCGCACCACGTGACCAAACACGTGACAGCGTGGCGGCGCAGCCACAGGGTGGCGGCGCCGCCATGCTGAAGGCTCGAAATGCTACCGTAATGCAGCTATCGCTGCAAAAGAAAAAAATATTCTTAACGCTAAGACGTTAAAGGTCCCGTTACGCAGCAGATCCGACGTCGGCGTTGGCGTCGACGTGCCACCACCAGCATCTCGCCACTTTTCTGTGCTATAAAAAAGCAGGGTCGTTAACTTTGGCGGAAAAATATTTCGCACCCGACTTTCTTGCTGCAAGCAAACAAAAGCAGAACTGTACGCACGCCAACATGTACAGATACGGACATGAGTAAATGACGTGTACTAGTCTTCTATAACTGCAAATACACGTTCCGTAATAGAAAGGAAGAACCTTCGTGTATTAGTTGGAAACCGCACCACCTATTAATACCAGTCTGGACATGTCACACCTCCATATCTGTGTTAAAGAACAGGTAGTTATGGTTATAATGCGGTAGCATACTCTGTTTACTTTTTCCCGCACTTGTACAAGACAGAGGAAGTGTTAAGGCGACATATACGCCATGAAAGGAAGAATGAAAGGAAGCGCCTTTATCACTCTGCCGATCGTCCAGAAATGCAAACTATTTTTGGCCTTCCAAATCACAGATCGCCCTTCCGCAACACTCTAATGCGGCCCAGCCGGATGGCATTCAGTTCAGCTGGTAGTTGTGAGTGCGAAAGTTCCCGGTTGTGGCCCGTTACGACGCCAATACCAACGCTTAGACGAGGAATTCGCCGATACTTCCCTGGCAGCATACAGAATTTCTTCCCGACTCATCTCGTTCACGGGTGAGAAACTTAGAAATGTCCCCTACCTTTGCATTTGTTTTAAGTCTGGTCTATTCATAAGCTTTCTCTCCGCCCTGCTGCAGCCAGCCACTGTAAGGGTACCTGGGGCCAGTCATGCTGCCCCTGAGCAGCTTTTTCCCCTTGTGTCCCCAACAATCATTGTATCTCCTTGTTTGTGAAAATAAACTTTGCCACGATTCAGAGCTACACCGCAGTCAACCTCCAGTTCAACTTTCCTAACAGCTCATCTTTCGGTTTGATACAACTTTAGATTCCACAAGACTAGAACCCTGTCGCACCTGCTCAGGAAGCTTGCCTTCTCCGATGCACCTTTTCAGGCACCATCTGCGTACACCCTCCTATCACAACAGAGACTTCCCGCCTGAGCAAATAGTTTCGCCGTCTTGCATGCGTAGTTACGCAGACTGTGTTGGTGCTTTGGTAATGAATTTCTCTGAATACAGGCATACTGAGAGAATTTCGCTAAGACGATCAGTCCAGTAATACGGGCCCTTATTAAGTTTCCAGTATGAACAGGCAAGCTAAATGAACAGACAATTAGGTTTATTAGTCTGAGTTAGTTGATTAGGCGATATACAGCGAAGATTATCCGCCTACTTTGTGTCTGCTTGACTGCTTATCCAACGCGTGAAAATCGCCTTCATGCACTAGTCATCGCTTGAGTAAAAAAAAAAAAAAGACCCTGAAAACCTTGTTTTGAACACTGTAACGGCACGCTGGAAGGTAAATAAAAGGAACTGCTCCCCAATTTTAATGTACCCTATTTGGGTTGGTGCACTCAAATATTTCCATTACTTGAACAAAATCATTTTTAATTCCGTGACAACAGTTGGACGTATTGATTCTAAACAGTGCGAGAACTAATCTACGTTCTTTCAGTTTATATCTTGAGAGCTTTGTTTAAACCAATTTTTCGCATAATTTCTAAGCTTGTGTTGCCACTGATTTTTGCATGTACCAAGGATGTCAGTATTCCACGGTGGTGAGCTAAACAGCAATTATGAAATCTGGAAGTTGCAGTGTTAAAGCTCTATTCCGATGGGTAAATATAGAGCAATGTCTTGTGATGTTTCTGGGTTTGTGCCATATCTAGGAATGTTTCTGGTTTTGTGATGTTTGTCTCTTCGTAATGACATAAACAAATAAAAATATTCGCGGCTGACAATCGAGCCCATGGCGGTGCGAACGGATCAGCTCCTCTGGCCACTCTCCTCTGGCTCTCCACTGGCCAAAAGAAAACTCTAAGCACGCTTACGCCACAAAACACCAGGTCACCTTACCGCGGCATGACCCCTCCTACCAAAACATCAAAAGTCTGGGAGGCACGCACATGCATCCAGATAGGGGAGCCAGCTAGGCGGCTGTTGCAGGGCAGCATATACTCCCCGCACCAAAGCGCATTGTTCACGAAACAGACTTCGACAACCGTGGCGATTCGGCGTGGCGGTCCATCATGCGGCTCTTCCAGAGACTAAATAGTCCTGGAAACATAAATAGATCATATGGTAACACACAATTTTCTCCACAGGCAAAAAACAGATACTGTAGGGTGTGATGTCAATATCCTTCTTAATTGTTGGTTGTAAAATGTTCGAAAAGAATATAGCACCAGTGCACCGAATAAAACAATGGTCAATTGTCTCTGATGTATTGCACAGGCGGCAATTCACCGTCGATGGCGCAAGAACATAAGCTATTGCCACAGCCGAACACGCCTCCTGTTAAACTACAACACACTCTCGCGCGGTCCATTACGCATTGTCTTCCTCATCAACTAATACTACTATCAAACGAATACTCACGCTTTGAGCTATGTGGCAGTAGCAACAGAGAGACATGAGCTGCATGCGTTGGCGTGGACAGCGTTGTGGCAGAAATACGGCACTAGAGCAATACACGTTGGCGTAGACAACATTGGTGCAGAAACACCACATTGATGCGTAGGCCGCCGGCGTACATTGCGTAAATTGTCATTAACGATAAAGATGTTGACGCGCATAACTAGCGCCCTGGGTCGCTGGACATCTCAACCGCGCTTTCTGGTGCGTGGCGGTAGCGTCCAGCTGCAAAAAAATTGGGTTTAGCACATATTTCGTGCTTAGCAACGCTAAACCACCTGGCATTTTGTAGCGAGATCTACATTACGGTAGCATTTCGAGCCTTCAGCGTGGCGGCGCCGCCACCCTGTGGCTGCACCGCCACGCTCTCACGTGGTTGGTAATATGGTGCGGAACAGCTGCCGGAGGCGCGGCGCCATGGCTGATTACGTGGTTTGTCACCTGGTTGGTCACGTGGCAAGCCACATGGTGCGGAGCAGATGCCGCTGCCGGCGGCGCGGCGCCCCGGCGAAAGCGAGCTGCCACAGCTGTGCGCATGCGCCGTGCCAAGTGGAACGAAGATGAAGATGGAACGCCCAGCGAAACAGAGCAGCGAAAGACTGACTTTGCAATTGAACTGAGCAAGTTCCTCGGCCAGCGGTAGCTATTGCGTCACTCCATGTTTAACCAGAGCTAAACTACTGCCAAGTTTTTATGCCACCGCTATTCCTTCAGTGTTGTTTGTTCCTCTTCGACATTGATTGCACACATTGCAGATTTCTTTTACTACGGTCCACAATATAAGTAAATGAAAGAACAAAGAAATAGCCCTTAGAGAGAAAGAGCATGTTGCAGGAACACTTCAACTTGAACGCGGCTCTATCATTATGGAAGGTTAGCAAATTTTACTGAAGTTAAAGGATGCAGAAGCAGCATTAGCGTGCAGAATCACGCTATTTTTTTCTTGTTGAAGCGCAGGAGTCTGGCCGCTACTTGTTTCGATAACAAACTTCCTTCGACGGCGTTCAAGCCTAATTGCCTTCTCTCTGGAACAGGCCAACGCTTCCTGCTGTTTTCTTGATGGCACGTGTGGCTTGAATCGTGGCACTAATGCAGGAAGGCTGTATCTCGCCGTAAGATTGCAAGGAGACCATGCTTCCTCACAGAGCGACAGATTCTTTAAGGGGCTACAGAAATCAACCAGAGGCAGGCCTCCGACGCAAAGCATTTTTGTATGAGATCTTGCCAAGGTACAGCGTACTTCTATTGCGAGCAATTACGATATCAGAGTTTGTGCGAAGGGGAGATTGGAAAGCTCGTTTACGCTGGGGGATCCGCTGCCTCAGTGGGGCCTTCGGGAGCTAAGAAAAGCGCGACCTCCGAGCGAGTCGCGTTACTTGCTTCCAGGAGTTTGATGCAGCAAGTGCAGAGAAGACAAGTTGAGACAATGAAGTGCCTTCTCGTACTGCTGGCCGTAGCGGTAACTGTCTGCGTCGCCTACCCGGGTGAGAAACGTTCGAGTTGAATGAGCGGTGTGGATTTCATGCCGGTACATTTAAGAGAAGATGTAAGCGAGGTCCGGAGAATGCGCGTGTGTGTTGTATTATGGGAACTCCTGTTGCGTTTCTGGCGACGCGTTAAAGCTTTAAACCGTAAGAAGGGAGGGTTGCGCTCACTGTTGAGGAAATATACCAACTTGGACAATTTATTTTCAACAATTACAATGGTCCTAACGTAGTTATTTTCCAGGAGACTCGCATGCGTACCGAATTCTTGTTTGTTGTGACAGCGTACATAAATTATTATTTATACACACTGGATTCCTAGTGGAAGTCTAGCAAGATCCGTTGATGCGGCCCATATGTCTAGTCGTCTTAAGTTCGGAAAAGCAGCTTAGAGGAAGTGGAAAGAAGATGTTAAGGTAGGTCTCCTACCACTGGTTAAAGACGTAGCGATACGCAGTTCTTTTATTATCGAGCTCTCTGTGACTTACCAGCCAGCGCTCACGGCGGCGGGACCATAACGCTAGGTGAGGAACTTGTGCGGGCATGCGCCTTTGCGTGCGGGTAACGCAGTTCACGGAACGAATGACTGCACCGCTGAACGATGGCTGACAACCAAAATGTCGTTGCGTAAGTTTTTCCTCAGGGTAACACCTCTCTAACCTACAGGTTACCTGAAGAAAGAGTAGAACCGAATGCAGGATGCTCTCTTCGAAATCCACTGGCTTACTAGTTGAACCAATCGTAATAATAAAGGCGAGTATTGCGTAACTGAAACAAAGCGGTAAAGAAAATGCTTAAAAATAATACATGCAGCGCAAATGAGGATAAAAACGGTATTCATGTCCCGGTCATAGGTTGCAAGCTTCAATGAATTACCTTCACACTGATGTTACAGTGACATCTCGCTAATTCGAACTTCCAGTTTATTCGAACAAGTTCACTTGTTCCGTGAGCATCAAGTGAACTAGAAAGCACTCCTTAATTGTAACTTCCCCTAACTCTAACACATTTCCTGTACTCTTCAGGTTGGAACCATTCAAATTCGGGTGATTCATATTGAAACCTCTTCGTATTCACGGAAAAAAACTCTCAAGCAGTTATTTGCAGACAATAAAGGCAAAGCAGTAAGGAAAGGAAACCACACTCAGCAAGGCCGTCTCAAGCATCAATTCCACGCAGATGGCGACTCGCCGCAGTTCAAGTTCCCTCCTGATCCCCAGCCCTGCGCCACCAACGAAGAGTGGAAGCAGTGCGTCAGTGGGAGCTGTGCCGAGACCACGTGCAAGAAGCGCACAATAGGACCTGGCTGCACGTACGACTGCGTATACGGCTGCTACTGCGCCGGCGGGTTCTACCGCAACGCAGAGGGCAACTGCGTCACGCTGGACCAGTGCCCGCCCGAAGAGGGACCTGTGGGTAAGTCTAGCGTAGGCTGCGCTGACTGTGTGGAGTCGCAACGAAGGACTTGGTCCGATGATAAATTAGGTTGGCGGCACGGGGCTTTCCCAGGGCTAAGCGACGCTGGAGTCATGGTACACTACAAACCAGAAATGACTTAAAGGGATAACTGGATTAGACCTGCGTGCCATAAACTGGCATCCTTGAAGAACAGCTAACTGCTATAGGCGGACATATGTAACGCAGTCGTAAGCAGCAGTTACATCCACATCGGTTAACCATTCGTCACAAAGACGACATACCTCAGTCAGTCGAATACAATAGATTGAATAAATCGCTCCATGATTCTCGATGGTATTGTCCCGGTGTCCCCCATCATATGGCGCCTTTAAGATTGCTGTTTGTGTAGGCACATGGTAGAAGTAGATCTGGTCCAGATTGGAGTAGGCGCTTTTAACGGGATATAGATGGTGCTATGCAGCTGTCGGTATCAGTTTTCCGCGGGGAGGAGATCGATTGGTAAAGCAGTATTTTATGGTCTCATGGGCTCGTAGTGTTTGCTCGAATGTGCCGCGTATCTGGTGAGAGCGCCTGAGAGAGCTTTGAGGCCTAAAGCGCCTTCTGTTGAGCTTGAATGCCAATTAGCTGGGAAAAAAAACTACCGGCCATTCTTTATTGGCACGTATTCTCTATAAATAGAGCAAGTGAAGCATAGACGAAAAATTTATGCGAATTCGTGGCTATCGCAGTAGTGACCTGACGGCCTAAAAAGGGATACCCCCGCTGCTGGCTGTCCTTAGTTTATGCCGCCTCATTTTTGCGGTACAGCTTTTGCACGGCAGAGGCGATAGGAGAACATGCCTTCGGCCTGCCAGAGAGGAACAAGCCGATAGAATCGGAGCTCCTAACGATCTAGTCTGGTGCATGCGATACGAGTTCGCTAGCGCCCTCTATTTCAGTGCAATGCATTTCATAGAGAACAAAATCAGCTTAAAGAATGCTTCGCTACTCTCCCCGCCCTTCCTGTGGAATATATTTTAATTTTGCGCACTGAACGGGCAGAACATCTAAATACCGCAGTCTTTCAATGTTAATGGATGCCTTTAAATATAGGGCGAACACATAACTCAGGACGGACGCTTTTGCTGTTCACCGCAAGTGGCATTGTAAACAGAATGTACGCAAAAAAAAGAACTGAAAAATGATGGCGATGCGTACTTGTCCGTAGCACACTACTGCAAGGCTGTGAAGGTTCTGGAACGCCTTTATTGTTTCTTTAGCTAGCAGGGTAAGTGACATGTGCACTGATTATTTTCTTTTAGGCGTAGAATCTCCGGCGCAGAGCTGCACTTAGCACGGAGGCTCCACACTTCGTCTCTGAGGCTTCAGCGGGCACTGAAAACTAATCGATAACATGGCAAAACTGCACATAGAGAATCTTTGCGTTTGCGCGTTGTGAGCATGAAACAGGCATGGCGACGAGCTGGCCCTTTCACCAGGTGGCGGGCTGTCTGAGGCTGCGCTGTAGTGCACATGCTCGTATGAATTACGGAACGTCTCGAAGAGGGGCTTAAGGGGTCTTACGCCGAATTATTTGCTGGCCACTCGCTTATCTCCAGATTACAACTCGGTGCGTTCAGGAACATCCCAATGCGTGGCTGGTATTCGGTTTCTAAGTGACAGAAGTAATGGCGGCGAATATCCTTCTGGGCTGCACCACACCACCTTTGTAATAGCTTTGCCAGCCAGCTCGGCTTATTGGGTGTGAGCATGCGCTTGGTGGAATCAGCCTCTGCCCTCGAACCAGGATGAATATTTTGGAACGGATTTGAGCGCCTAAAGGAACAGTGCTAGGGACAAGACGAAGAATGAAGGGAGGGACAGACACACTACCATCGAACTCGACACAGTTCTCTTGTGAAAGATTTGAGCCACAACGTGATTTTCGTAATGTTCATGTAAGTACACTGAGCTGGACGTTAATACATTTGTTGTGTAATTATCTGTCTACAAATGTGGGGCTCAACCACTCCGACTCCGGAATTACAAATCCCGCTGTAGGGTGTCTACTTGCACATATCCATGACATCAGAGAGCATGCCCCGTGGTTAAGAGTGGCATTAAGAAGACCATGCCAGGCAAAATGTCTCATGCAATACTTGTTAACTTGTCGCGAAAAAAAAGTATTTCCATGTCTCTATCTCTTCTCCCTGTGCAGAAGAGCCTCACCCCCCGTGCGGTACACACGAGGAGTGGAAGGTGTGCGTGAGTAGCTCGTGTGCCGAGACCACCTGCGAGAAGAGGACCATTGGCCCCGCCTGCACGGCTGACTGCCAGCGCGGGTGCTACTGCTCTGAAGGTTTCTTCCGCAACGCCGAAGGCAACTGCGTCACCGTCGACCAGTGCCCCGCGGCATAATGCCGGCACTGCATCGTCAATGGGTGAGCACCAAAGCGAAACAGTAGTCGGAGTGTCCACGCAGGTACCTTCGACGACATGGGTTTTCGGTGCGACAGCATTAGAGTTGTCGTCACACCAAAATCTCGCCAATGTCTGGAGTCACGAAAATCGCTGATTAGTCAAGAGAGGTGTCGAGGCCTTGCGGCAACTTCACAACCTGGCCACCGGAATGGGGAAACCTTCCCACCGTGTCAGTGAGAAAGTAAATTAATGTTTTGTCGAGATATTTCACGTGACCTTATGTGGTCATCACATCCTGCCCATCGGGTAGTGAGAAACCCACTTTCTACGCAGCTGCCTAGCTGGAGAATAAATTAAAAAGATAGAGAAAAATGTGGTATATGGAAAAGTCGACGCCGTCATAGTCATAGCATAGTGGTGTAAATAGTTTGTACATATTACTTCTCCCCCTATCCTCTCTTCCTGTCCCCTCACGTCTTTCATTTCATTTCTCCATTCTGCCTGCTATCCTTTATTTCCGCTGCCCCAGCTCAGGTGCTTCAGTATCGATGGCAGATGCCGGGGCTAGCAAAAATCTTCTCCTTCCTTTTTACTATTATTTTAATAAAAAACCACTACCACCACTATAGCATAGCGGATACCCGCTGCTGGAGCTAGCAGTCCAAATGGGGTGGTTGATGGTCTGATAATTGCAAAGAAACTAACGCAAACGCTCACAGAACTTTCAATAGAAGCGGCGTGAAAAGTGAACTCTAATACTGCAGCACTCCACTGCTTGAGCGTCCCCACAGTTTTTCAGACGCGAGGAAACGATCCCGCGGAATGTTTAGAGGGAGTTTGACAGATATAGGCCAAGAAACAAAAGAGCTTGAAGTGGCATCAACCTGAAACGAAAGGGGAAGAGACATTATTTCTTGTGAAGAGAGATGTTTGCATTGCGATGTATCTGACAAGCCACTAGAGATGAAGATTATCAAAAATGAAGTGAAGAATAGTTTAAGAAAACGAAAACTTAAAAGACGGTTACCGCTGTTTAACGCGAGATTCGACAACAGCTGCTCAGGTTTTTTTAACATTGTATTGAATGAACTTATTTGAGAATAACGTGCATATATGAACAGGTATAGGGCGCTGTTTTTAGTTTTACACATATTTTTGTACTTCGATTTGCGCTGCTTTTCAATCAGCCGTTGCATGCGTGCGGTTCGCAACAGCCGCCTTCATTTCCCTCCTCTCGCCTACTCTCCTTCCTTCCACTGTCCTCTCTCACAATACTGCCTTCCCGTGACAACTCCTCTCTGGTATTCATACGAACATTTTCCCCATACCCTCCTCTTTCCACGGTAACCACCCTCCGGTTGGGGATTCCTCCGCTGTCGTCATACCCGTCTCCTTCCACGATAACCACCCTCCAGTTGCGCTTTTATCCACTCTCGCCATACTGTCTTCCTGCACACAGTATCCACCTTGGGGATGGCTCACGTGGCTACTCCCTCTTCGGTTACGCATTCCTACGCTCTCGCCGTACCCTTCTTTTGCGATGGTAACCACCCTTCAGTTGGGGATTCCTCCGCTGTCGCCATACCCGTCTCTTTCCAAGGAAAACACCCTCCGGATGGTTCCGGTGGCAACCATCCTTCGGTTATGCATTCCTTGCCTCGTCACAGCCTCTTCCATCCGCTTTTATCACCCTCCAAGTGGTTCCCATGGGAGCGCACCTACTGGTTACACCTGCCACGACTGCTAATACTACAGCTACTATTAGTACGCAGACGTAAGACTCAGGAATGGGCATACAACAGCTGTCGCTGTAAAATGTCACGCGTACACACTTGCTGAGAAATATCAAGTTGCCTTTCAAGGTATGATAATCCCTGAGCCTCTGAGGAAAGCCTGAGTTGTCTTGATTGCACGTATCACAGAGTGCGCAGTACGTTATGTTAACGTTACGCAGGGACGAAACACGATTTCATGACTAATATGACAAGGCTGCCCGATTTCGCTTTAGCTTCAATATAAGCAGCCGCTCCACGCCCCAGCGCGTTAATGAAATACGCATTGCATAGACTGTGTCTATTCAGTGGTGCCCTGATCCATTATGCACGTTTATGATTACAGTGTCACTTAACGCTAATAGAACTGAATGGAAATAGAATTTAAAATGTTCTCGTACCAGAAGGCAGATAGCGCATGAGAAATTGGTGAAAAATAAATTTAGACAAATTTTGAGCATTTCTTTGTTATCTGCTGAAACCTGATGAGGAAGTGCATATCTTTTCGGGACAGACACCGGATATAGGCAAACTCTCCCGAGTGCAGTTGGTCGGGGCCCATGGAAACAAATTAGAACTATAGAAAACACTCTTAAGCTACGATATTTTATTGTTTGGCTTCGCTCCACCAAGTGCACGAAGGAGTGCAAAATGAATTTGACGCAATGGTGCGTTCCGAAGACTTTGATTTTACTTTCCCAAATGTTGCTAAAAAGACTCATTTTTGGGTGCATTTGGTGGTTATACTTGGTGCATTTTGGTTGCATTTCATGCCCAGGAATCCCCTTACGATGACTCCACTGGAAACACAGCAGGGCTGGTTCAACGGAAGACGGAGACTTTGAAAGACGGCCCTCGTTCATGTATCACAGATTGTACAAGTTACTTGGTTCAATAAATGACAATGTAATATATCAGGTGCTATCAATGGCCACTTTTTGAAAACAAGTTTATGGACAGCTTCTGTGACTCAGCGGACTTGCAACTAGCGTAAGTACCATCTTAGAACTTGGTGAATAGATACAAGCACCTATTCGGGCAGTTGAAGAATGTGGGGGATTTTAATTAGGGGAGACAAATACGTTCTCCCCACTTAATCGCAGCTGACGACTTTCAAAGCCGCCCGGACCCTACCCCGTGATCGTGTACGCTACCGAGCGCATGCCGACCACGGCAGGCCATGCTCTGTGGGAACAAAGGAACGACGCACTGGCTGCCACAAACAAGGCATTTATTGCTACAGCAACAATAATGCCAGCTAGCAGCCAAATGCACTGAGGAATCGAGGTCGTCCGACTCACCAGCAAAGTTACGAGTGAATGTTTGCCCACGCTAGGGCAGGGGATACTCCGAGACCGGACGGGATGAGATACGGGAGCATCTCTCCCCGCCACTTCCTCGCCACGCTGCCGAAGAGCGGAGCCGCGTGCGAAACGTCTGCTCGCGCCGACGATCCCAGCCCAAGAGAGGATGCGTTCTACCGTGCGCTCGCGCAGCAATCACGCCGTCCGTGGCGCCCTCTCTTGTTAGTTAGGGTAACTAATCAGGGAGAGTCACGTGGCGCCGTGGGTCGAGGCGATGCCGTGGGAGGGTGCACCGCGGAATAGGAAACCACAAGGGAAGGCTGCGGGGCTGTGCCCCCACAAGAGTTAAATATTCCATGAAAGCGAGCACTCCCGCCATGTGAATTCTGTTGTGGAGCAGGATGGTGCTCTGTTTTGCTGCTTTAGCAACAGGTGGTAAAAAAACGGGTGCTCACTGTTAGCCTTCATAAAGAATGCTGAAGTAGTTCATCAGTGGCCATCACCCTTTGCACAGAACAAAGGCGAACGTGTGTATGCTGCCGAATCATATGCGTTTTCGGAAGAAAACACCTTGAAAAGCGCAGCGTTTTGCCGTGTCGCTGGCCTAGCGTCGAGGCTCTGGATCAAATGCACGTTTTGCAGCGGCAGTTATTCCCTTGGGCTTTCCTGCAGAGAGAAAAGAGTCCCAGCTATAAAGAGATGCAGCTTTTTAACGCGCTGCAAAATGTCGGTGGACGGCATTGCTTCATTTCTTCCGTAAAATTGTTCGCAGTAAGCGCCCAAATTTAGCTTTCTTCAAAACGTGGTCATAGCGTGCGGGGAATTAACCACGGGGTACTGTCACGGCTTTGGCCGTTGGCTAACGAATGAGTTTGACTTCCTTGCGTTTTAGAGTAGCGGGTGCAGCAGGTATTTCATGTCAGAGGGAAGAAACGAAGTGACACTATAGAGAGAAATAAAGAGGCAGAGGGAGGGCAGGGACGTCAACCAGTATGGTGTTCCGGTTGGCTACCCTGCAAATGAGAGTAGGGATAAATAATTCTTTTCACTTTATGTACAGGTGACCACATACACAATGAATAACGTAATTCATTCAAACCGCCATCAGCCGCAGTAGTAGCCACTGAATGCTGTCAAAACCACTGCAGGCAGTAATGAGATGATTATTGGGGATGTTGCCATTGTATCCGCAGCCGCTTGAGAGCCGCTGTGGTGTCTGTGGATTGCTATTGGAGTCGCTTTCATCCTCGTCCCATACATAATAACCCATTGGGCAAACAGCTGGGGAGTCGGGGTGCCGAAGGTCCTCATTACTCACACGTCGGATTGTCGCCTCATCAAGCAGCTGATTCCGGTCCACTGCCCTCAGCAACTTTCCAGGATTCTCAAGGATGGCAGCTTGGACACGGCGCACGAACTTTGGCGCCCTGGCAATGCCAGAGCGTCAATAATTTCCCGCGGAAAATGGTGGCTACACTACCGTTGGAAGCCCCCAGTTCTCTCCGTGCTTGCAAAGCTATTCACCGGGCGACTCAGTTATGCAGCGATCTCTGAATCAGAGTAGCCTGCAGTCATTGAGACTATCATGGCATGTCTCTTATTTCCTGCGTTGGCCTAGGGTTTGCCATGTTTACTTACAATTGTAGCTATGATAACGTTTGTAACAATTCTATGAGAACAATTGTACATATGATATACAGAATAGTGTGTCACTTGTAAAGCGTGCTCAGAAATATTTGCCGCACCCGTATATCTCCTAAATATGACACGTTCATATAATCATTATGTGTCTTTTTCATTTTTGTTATGCTGTCCAGTCATACACATTTCATACCTTTTATTTGAATAGCCTTGCCCTCTGCCGAAGCGGCACCTCCATTGTGTCGGTGCAAGAGAAAACAAGGATGTTAACTACGGAGAAAGGTGGGACGAGTTCGGATGCATTCCGCAACTGGTTCTTACTGAATACCACCTTAACAAAAAGTTAAAGCAGGTGGGTAAGCAGGCCGACAAGTACAGGTGGGACGTGCGTTCCCGACTAACCTTTACTTCACCTGCGTCAAACTTGGAAACGTCCTCTGTACGCAGAAGGACGGACTTTACACGCGTGCGTTTCGTCAAAAGCTGAGAGCCAAGGATGTTTGCTTCTGGACCACGCCATGAGGCTCGTTATTCATACCCCGTGTTTCAAATCTCTTCAATATACGAGTATCCCTGGTTCTGCCCTCTCCGATAGTGGAGAGTTCCACGAATGCTTGAAGGTCCTTTTGCACAGCTTAGAAGCCAACGCCGTGGGCTCTAAATTTTTGACAAGGGCTGTGCCTCGGGGAACTTCCGACTCAACATTAATTTCTGCTAAGCTTTCGGTGAGAGACAACCATTGGGTCCACTAGACTCGATCCGACTATTCTCCCTCAGAGAGCTTGCTTCCTCCGTCGCTCGTTTTCATGTATCGTTTTTGCCAAGAGTAACCGAGCAGACGCGTCGGTGGCCGTAGCGGGCTGGCAGCTAAGCGTCGGCGTTGCAGTCTCCGGTGCTGCCCACTGCTCACCGCTTGCGAGTGCAAACTGGCTGGCGTAAGCCTGCGCCTTCGAACAAAGCAGCGCTTGCGCTTTTAAAACTCAGCCTCGTCACCATCGATGTGATTATTAGAGAGAGAGAGAGAATAAACGTTATTAATATGAAGTAATTAAGAGCATGGTTCACCCAGGTCCCGGAAACCATTGGCGAATGCGGCCCTCCAGGCCTGACCGATCAGCTGGCGCTGAAGGGTGACCTATGTGCGAATCTGCTTCGGCTCCCACTGCTCTTGGCTGAGTTCCTTTAAACTGTATGCTTTAGGTTGCTTGGGGTAGTTCCAAACCATGTGGAGGATGCCGGAGTGACCAGCTTACAGAAATACTCAACTAATGAGCACTTACGCAAATTGAAAGCCGTTGTACGTTTATTATTTCGCCACCGTTGTTTTTTGTGTGCGACAGTGAGTGCGCACATTGCACATTTTATCTTTTACAGCTGTATTTAAGATCAGTAAATAACAGAATAAAGAATTAATTCATCGATGAAATATGCTGCAAGACGATCTCGCCTCGAACGTGGCTCTACTTCGGATGGAAGATTAACAAATTTTATAGAGGTATAAGATGCACAAGAAGCATTTGCCTACAGAATCGAGCTCTGTTTCCTTTGCGATATGCAGCAGTCTGGCAGCTACTTGTTTTGCTAACAAACTTCCTTCGGCGCTGTTCAAGCCTAATTGCCTTCTATCTGGAACGGGCCAACGGCTCCGCAACTTTTCTTTATTGTAAGTGTGGCTTCAGTCGTGGCACTAATGCACGAAGGCTGTATCTCGGCGTAAGATTGCAGGGAGAGCGTGCTTCGTTACAGAGCGACAAATTCTTTAAGGGGCTACAGAAATGAAACAAATGCAGTGGCCAAGATACAGTATACTTCCGCTTGCACAGCCAGCAATTATGATGCCGGAGTCTGTGCTGAGGAGATATTGGAAAGTTCATTTCCTCTGGGGTCTCGGCTCCCATAGTGGGGCCTAAGGGAGCTAATAAAAACGCGGACTCCGAGCGAGTTGTGCCAATTGCTTCCAGAAGCTTCTTCCAGCCACATCAGTAAAGGCAAGTTGAGACGATGAAGTGCCTTCTCGTACTGCTTGCCGTAGCGGTAACTGCTTGCGTCGCCTACCCGGGTGAGAAACGTTCTTAATGAGCCGTGCGGCTTTAATTCCGGTACACTTGAGATAGGATGTAGGAGAGGACGGAGAATGCGCGAAATTGTAGTTTTCTGGAGATTCCTGCCGCGTTTCTTGCGATGCCTAAAGTCTTTAGACTATATGAAGACATTGCAACTATATCAATCTTCGAGCGAACTATGAGCCTGATCTGTTTATGTCTAACAGTTTTAATAGTTTCTATATTATTTTTGTTGAAGCGACGGAGTGCAGTGAATGCAACTGGTGGCTCGACTTTGTCCTGATTACACTTATGGCAGCAGAGAAGTTGCTTCTAAGTTTTTAAAAGCGATCTACAGGATGTGCAAATTATATGGCAAGGCAGGTCTGCAGCCATCGCTTGGAGGCATAGTGAACAGAATATGTTTTAATTATCGAGCTTTCCACGACCCATCAGCTTGTGCTGATAGCTGCCGCATCTTGAAGCTATCATGTTCTTGTTCGGGTGAGGAACTTGTACGGAGGCGTGCCTTCGTGACTGGGCAGCGTAAGTTAACGGAGCGAAGCGAAGACTAACAACGCATTGTCGTGGCTTATGCTTGGCCTTCTCAGGATAACACCCTTGTAAACAGTAGGTCACCTAAATAAATAAATATAACCCAATGTAGAATACTTTGCTGAAATGTTCAAGCTCCGAGGCTTATTTGAACAATTCGTAATGTTAAAGGCGTGTCTCACATAGTCTAAACAAGGCTTTAAACAGAAAGATAAAGAGATGCTACCTGTAGTGCGAATGAAGATAAACATGGTTTTCATGATGCCTCCATGGGTTATTTGTAGGAATGAATTACCTTCACACTGATGTTACAGTGGAATCTCGTTCATTCGGACTTCCGGGATCAGGGAGCATGAAGTGTATTAGAAAGCCTCTCCTTAACTCGAACTCCGATTAAAGAGAACCAGTTTTCCGCCCTCTGTAGTTTCTAATCATCAAAATTTGAGTGTCCAGCGTACAAATCACTGAATATCGGCGAGTAACTTTTTAAGTGATTGTTTGTGGAAATTTGAGGGAAACCAGTAAGAAAAGAGAACGACACTAAGCAGGGTGTTCTCAACAATTCAATCCTCTCAGATGGCGAGTCGCCGGTGTTCAAGTTCCCGCCGGAACCCCAACCGTGCGCCACCAACGAGGTGTGGAAAGAGTGCGTGGGCAGCAGCTGTGCCGAGACCACCTGCAAGAAGCGCACAATCGGACCGGGTTGCACGTACGACTGCCGCTACGGCTGCTACTGCGCCGAGGGCTTCTACCGGAACGCCGAGGGCAACTGCGTTACGGTGGACCAGTGCCCGCCCGAAGAGGAGGAGCCTGTGGGTACGTCTCGCGAAGGGCAGGGCTGGCCTTGTGGTGTCGAAATGAAGACGGCTGATGACGGCTGGGGTTGGTTGGACAGGGCTTTCCCAGGGCTAAGCGACATTAGCGTCTTCATATCCAATAATTCTCTACAAAAGCATTTTTATAAGTTTTTTCCGTACATTCAAAGATTTCACTATGGCAATCATTATATCCGCAAATTTCCGGTCGGCAGGCTTGACTTTTCTTACCATTAACGTTTTTGTTATCGTCAAAAGCATTTCGCGTTGTTTTTTTTATCTTAGTCTTAACTGCTGGATGCAAGCAATGGAAAGACTACAAATTAAAGATTTTTGCTGCGTATTGGAAGAAAACCTCATTGCTTTCAATATTTCTATAGCAGTACCTTACAGTTTCTCAATATTCAAAATTGTTACGCAAAAATGTTGAACATAAGTGCATTCCAAGCCGGAAACGACTAAGAAGGATTCTCGGGTTAGTCCTGTAGTGATTAAAAGTGTTGCCAGAAAGATGAGATCCTTGTAGATGAATTATTACTGGTCAGAAAGTCAAGGTGTAAGGCGCTCGTCAGAAACAGTTGTTACTCACTGGTCATTCGTCACGAGGACCAATCGCTGCTGTTAGTCCCGTCTTATCGATTTGATCAATCACTACATGATCCATGATAGGGCTATCCTGGAGTACCGTGGATATGGCGCCTTTAAGAATGCGCCGTCTTGGGACACGCGGTACAAGTAGAGCTGACTCACTTAGGAGTAGACGGTTTTATTGGTGCTGCTGTTTAGCTGCCGGTACTAGACTTTTGCCGGAAGGAGATCAACCGGTAAGGTAGTCTAATAAAGCCACGTCGGTTAGTACTTGTCGCTTCAAAAGTGCCGCTTATGAGGCGAGTGCATTTGAGACAGCCTTGAGGCCGAATACGCCATCTATTATTGTGTTTAAATGCCAACTCGGTCGAAACAAAAAAATTACCAGCCATTCTATACTGCCACGTATTCTATACTGCAAATGACAAACGAAGGATAGACGAAAGATTTCAGCTCATTTTTCGCTGTGTCAGATGCAACTTGGTGACCTCAAAATATATCACCTTGCTGCTGGCAACTATAGATTACGCCTCACGTTAATTTTTGTGAAGCTTCTGCATGGGAAAAATAAAGAAAGGTACCTGGCCTCGGGCTGCGCAGACAGAGAAATAATCCGATAGGTGTCAAGCGTCTCATCAAGTGCTCTGCTGCATGCGACACGCGTTCCCCTGCGGCCTCAGTCTGAACTTAACTTTTCTCAAATTTCACGAAAGCAGCGTAAAGCATGCTTCACAACTCCCCATGGACATCCTTTGAAATCCATTTGCGAAAACGAAGCGGCGGTGCAATGTAGGTGCACTTAGGTGGACGTTAATACAGTCATTTTTGTATCTGTCGAAAAATGCCGAGGTGAACCACTCCGGGATAACGAATCCCACTGTGGAGTGTCATGTTGCATACATTCATGACGTCATAGAGAATACCTTTTATTACGACTATCATCAAGGAGATGCGGTTAGGCCGAATATTCCGCATAGTCTAGTCTTAAAAACAAAGTCTTTCCACGTCTCTGTCTCTTCTCTCTGCGCAGGAGAGCCTCATCCCCCATGCGGTACACACGAGGAGTGGAAGGTGTGCGTGAGCAGCTCCTGTGCCGAGACCACCTGCGAGAAGCGGACCATAGGCCCCGCCTGCACGGCTGACTGCCAGCGCGGGTGCTACTGCTCCCACGGTTTCTTCCGCAACGCCCAGGGCAACTGCGTCCGAGAGGACCAGTGCCCGACGGCTTAATGCCGGCGCTGCAAGGTCCATCGGTGAGCACCACCCTTGCAAAAACTTCTTTAGACAGTCTATAGACTGTCTATAGACTTCTCTCTTTAACGTCTATGGACTCTCCATAGACGAGGCCCAGATAACAGTCTGTAGGCAATACAAATCCGATAGACAGGCTATAGACAATCTACAGATTTATGACCGTACACATTTAGTAGATTTTAGTCTGTAGACAGTCTATAGAGTATGAGTAGACAAAAAGAAATATCTATAGAAAGGCAATATAGTCTATAAGAAGTCTATAGACTGTCTGTGGGCCATTTTGATAAGGGCGGAGCGGAAGCATAGTCGGCGCGTCTACGCTAGCGCAGTCGACAGCACGGGTTTTTTAAGATGCGAGGGAAGAGCACGTGGAAGCTGCAGAGACAGCTTGAGGGAGATAGGCCATGGAACAAATTAACCGGAAGCAGCAGCCTGAGTCAGAAGAGGAACAGGAATTATTTGCGAAAAGGAGAAGCTTGCCTCGCAGTTTATTTGAGATGAAGACTATCAAGCGTGAAGTGAAGAATAAGTTTGAAAATGTCATAAATACAGACACGATTAAGAAACGAAGGTTGGGGGGGGGGGGGGATAACTGCTACTTAGCTACAAAGGAATAAAGAACAACCCACCAAGACCAGACATCCTGAAGCCTGATGTCGGCAATATATATATATATATATATAACTAAATTCAATTTCAGTAGTGAGCCCAGCAAAAAAACAGTAATCATTAATTACTCCATATTTTCCTTACTTATTCCCTCTGCGTCCCAGATCCCTTAACTGCCCTTATCTCCACTATCTACAGCTCCCTTTTTTATCATTTTTCTTTGTTTTTCCTGCCATGCAAAATTTTGTTGCTTTGATCTATCTCTTTTTTTTTAGTTATACGTTTTCAGCCCGTTATATTTAAATGGCATGAGCCTGGACGCTTACTTTATTGTTTTTGTTAAGTTCGACCATAACGAAGCAAACAGGCGAACAAACATAAAAACCGATACATTAGATTGGTTTTAAGGACCAGGTAATTTTTGAGCCCCTTGGAAAAGTCACAGGCACCTTTATCGCATGCATCACAGAGTCTGCACTACCGTACGCTAACGTTACGCTATGAGGAAACGTAAGTTCTTTAGGGATAGGATCAGCAAGGTTCACCGATTTCGCTTTAGCCTTAGTGCAAGTAGGCATTCCAGCGCATTAGTGAAATACATACTACGCTAACTGTTTCTCTGCACCGGTGCTCTGTGTCACCTTTCGTACGTAGTGTTTTTTTTTCGATTTCAGAACCACTTAACGCGCTTACAACTCGATCGAAATAATGGTAATACTATCGTACTTGACCGCAGGGGCGCCTGCGTAATAGATGAAATTTGACAAATTTTGACATTTTAAAATTTTGACATTAAAGTCACGCATAAAGCGCAGCGATCACGCTGTCCTTCTTAATCGCTGGAACTTGTTTATGACGTGCATATCGGTTTGAAACGGACGCCAGATATAGACAAGCTTTCCCAGGTACACTGTGTCAGCCGCCTATGGAAACAGGTTAAAAGAAGGCAAAACATATTTCCTTTTCAATATTTTATTCATTTTATATTGGCAGTGAAATTCACGAAGGAATGGAAAGATGAGTTTGGAGCTAAAATTCACTCAGAATACTTTAATTACGCTTGCCCAAATGTTGAAAAAAAATACACCTTCATTTGAAACACTTATCTTGGTTCCATTTTATGCCCAGGCTTATAACCATACAACGACGACCCTGGAAAGACAGCACGGCTGGTTCAACGGAAGAAGGAGACTTGGAAAGATGACCCCCCTTCGTGTATCACAGAACGTACAAGTTACTTGGTTCAATAAACGGCAATGCAATACACAGATGCTATCAACAGCCTCTTTCAGAAAACAACTTCATGAACAGCTTCTGTGACGCAGCGGACTTGTAGTTAGCGTGAATACAATCTTGGTAAATAGATATAAGTACCTACCGCGCCAAGTTGAACACTTAACATTCCATCAAAGCGAGCAATCCCATTACAGAAATTTTGTTGTGAAGCAGGACGCGTTACTTTGTTGTTTCCGCGGGAACAGGTGGTATAAGAACAGACGCTCACTATTAACCGGTACAAACAATGCTGAGGTAGTTCATTACTGCTCATCACTCTTGCCACAGAGAAAAGGTGAATGCGTGTACCGTAGGTGTTGTGCGAAGAAAACACCATCAAAAGAGCGGTGTTCCATCGCCTCACTGATCCAGCGTCCAGGCTTCAAGACTGGTGTGCGTTTGCACTTAAGAGTTAATTCCTTGTTGATTCCTAAAGGGGGCAAAAAAGCTTCCAGCATTGGCTAGCATTGGCGTATATGGGTGCTGATATCTGTATCACAGTTGAAGTGGAATTCAATCCGTTTGCCTAAATACACCTCAATTACCTTGCCTTCGCATTACATCCCTTGCTAAGTCTATTTCTTATTCTTAAACTCACAAAGATATCAATAACACGTGTTTGCTTCATGATTCATTCTGCTCTCTTCCTATCTCTTAACATATACACCTATGGTTTTTCTTTGCATAGCGCTCTCAACCGCCCTGAACTTAATATCAAACCTTTTTTTAACCCTTAAGTTTTCCGTTTCATTGGCGAGCACTAGCCTGATGCACCTGTTACATAGATTATTCATGAGGGGTACTAGTAAGGCCTTGTTCATGTTCTCAGAGTGCCCGCAAAAAGCACTTCATCACCTTGTTATTGAGGCCGGTTATTCACTCCGGTGTTTCGGGACCCCGGTTAGTACCAGCACTGTGGAGATATGCTCTACGACAACTTCCAATGCTTCGCTGCCCATAGTAAACTGCTGTGATCTTCCGAGGCTGTTTTGCCTTCACCGTTCTGCTTTGCCTGCCGTGGTTCTCAATCATGCTTTGAAATTTGACCCCTAAATTAGTTGGCAAGGCGATGCCACCAGCGAATCTGAGGTTGCTAAGGTATTCACCATGGACTTGTATCTCCATCTCTTCCCACTGCAATTCTCTGAACACCTCCTGCAAAGACAAAGTGAATGGTACTGGAGATTTCGTGTCTCCCTTTCGGACATTCTTCCTGTGTGGGATTTCCTATGACTTATCATATGCAGGACTGCGGTGGTTGTGCGTAGGCTATAGATATTTTCCGGTACCTTTATATATGCCTCTTCTGTACCGCGATTCGGCAATGACTTGATGACTGACGGTGTTTGGACCGAGTCAGATGCGTTGTCGTAGTCTATGAAAGATATAAAAGGTAATTTTTTAAATGCTTGGAAATTTTAATTTTGAACATGAGGATTGATTTTGTGCGGATAGATTGTACAGCAAGGCGGCTGTTATGCACACAACAGAGTTAAATTATTGGATGATTAAATTACAGAAATTAATGTATAAACGTTTATATCTCGGACTTTAGGAGGCAGTGATTATACTGCGAAATTGAAGGCCGTCGCGCAGTTATTAAATTTTTTTGAAGGGAGAATCTGGTTCAAGGTATGGAAAGTCAAATGTACACGCATGGGTTAAACGATGGTCCTCTTGCACGCAATGCGCATGCTCTACAGTCGCAACATCGTTGCGCCACACATATCCACGTGTTATACATGTTTAAAATTTAAGATTCGGAGCGTTGCGAACTATCTCAAGGTGCGTAGTTTAGAGTAATTTTGTTTTCGAAATTGTCGATTACAACATACCTCGTCAAATGAAATTCTATTACGAAGTTACTTTTTATGGTTACACTTTTAGAGTTTCGACGAGTGGTTTTACGCGTGCCTACTGGCAGTTGCTGGCGTACTGATTCGAAGAATAATGTTCGCCCGACCAGCCTTTAAAATGAGAAAAATGTACGTCGCTGATGATAGGCATGCCTAACGTCCATCTATGTACTGCTGGTAGCTTCGCCCTGCAAGCATATGCTGTAGAAAAACTGGCGAGAAGCGTACGGTGTTTTGCGATGTCGGTGCGCGTTAAATATCTCCAGGTGGTCGAAACTATTCCGGAGCCCTCCACTACGGCACCCCTTTCTTCCTTTCTTCTTTCACTCCCTCCTTTATCCCTTCCCGTACGGCGCGGTTCAGGAGTCGACCGATATGTGAGACAGATACTGCGCCATTTCCTTTCCGCAAAAATCAATTTTAATGTGTTTTTTTTTACAGGAACGTTCACCGCATTGTGCACTTCTTGGGATTAACCCGATATACATGTTCCTATAAATCGGCCCTGCTGACTATGCACCAGCGGCGTACAATCTGGTAAAGATTTTTCATGAACACAATTTAGCTGTGTAGAACACACACTCGGTGTGGACTATACACCAGATAACGCTACCTTTGGAAACGGTACATATTTATGAATTACGGTACTTACAGAATATATGTTATGAGATCCGTTCAAGATGACAATTGCCGTCGAATTGGATCAGCGAACTAGACCGCTTTGATTTCGCGGGAGGCTGCAGCGACCGAGACATGTTGGGCACTATATGAAAGCTCTAACTTATGGTTTGCGTGCGCTCAACACTGAGAAGAATGAAGTCTTATTATGCTTCCATAAAGAGAACCAGGTGTGACAGACGGAAAATTACTTTTCACAAAGGCAGCAGCCTCGCTCCCAGGCACCCCGCAGACTGCAGGCCACGTATTTGGGAGCGTTCCTTTCATTGGTACGCTGCCGGTACTCTCGCTTATTTATCTCTAGAGTTGTAAAACTTACAGGAACTGTGAAAGATGTGGAACGGACGGTTACCGAAGTGAACGTGTTACACTGGAGCGTTCGACATGTCGGTCAGTGCATAATTTCGACCGTCGAGAGAAGAAAAAGGAGGAATTTGTTCTTCAAGTGGATTACATTTAATTCTCTTAGATCTGAGGGCTTTCATCAGTTTTGTTTTGCATCGACAAAACATGTTGTGTTTTGTAGTTAAGGAAAAGGTCATTTGAAGGATTTGATAAAAAGAGACGGCTGCTGGCACAAGTGTGCTGTAAGTTGCCTTTTTTTACCTGAGCGAAGCTGAAAACCTTTTTCAATATTAAAGGAACAAAATACTCACTACATCCTCTTGAACTCACGTCATCTCTTTCAAACTGACCTTTATCAGCTCGTTTGCACATCTCCTATTCCTCTCTCGACTGAACTGAATGGCTGTAGTGATGCGGCAAGAAAGAAGCACAGCACATCATGACCAAAGTCCACGAAGGGTGTGCATGCAAGGAGCCAGTTCTGAGTGGACTGCTCCCGCGCAGTCGCTGCTCAAGGTGCCGATATGAACACTGAGCTTTATTTGGAAGCCGCATGGCGCAAGCTACAGAATGAGCCCACAGGTGCCATGCCATGTATGGAAAGGGGGGTGACTAGTTTTGCGGCCTTGTGCAGCATGCGACCGGTGGCGGGTTATTCTAGCGTTGGTACAATCTTTGACGTTCTCATTAGGCAACCAAAAGGTGGTCCTCCGCCGACCTTAAGCCGTCGGGCACTGGTCTTCAGTGACACAGTTGCCCTGGGCGTTGCGGAAGAAACCGTGGGAGCAGTAGCACCCGCGCTGGCAGTCGGGAGTGCACCCGGGACCGATAGTGCGATGCTCACAGGTGGTCTCGGCGCAGGAGCTGCTCACGCAGACTTTCCACTCTTCGTGGGCGCCGCAGGGTGGGTGAGACTCCCCTGCACAGCAGGCAAGAAAGAGGACACAGAGGTTGAGATGTCTAAATTGCAAGGGACAAAGTTGAAATAGTGACATCAATGGGTCCTGTGTTCATTTTGACTCTGACACCTCTCTCTCAGACACTCGCTGTGGTATCACAGATTTATTTATATATTAATGGCTATGATGGCGGTTTTGTGTCATCACGAGCTTGTCATCAGGA
Source organism: Amblyomma americanum (assembly GCF_052857255.1). NCBI lineage: Eukaryota > Metazoa > Arthropoda > Arachnida > Ixodida > Ixodidae > Amblyomma > Amblyomma americanum. Next base: position 66,457,465 of record NC_135504.1, read on the forward strand.
TAACATTCGACGAATTCAGTTATACGAAAAAGAATTATTGCATTAGACAGACCATCGAAAAATCCCGCAGGGGAAATCAAGAGGTGATAGTGGGGTAATTAGTTCATCAATTAGAGCCAAAAATATCCAAATCGTGGGCGTGACTGGAGCAAAAGTGGCGCCAAATTTGAAAACACCGGAAGTGGGTGGAGCTAAAGCGTGGCGCCGAATTTGAAGTTGAGTAAAGAGAGGCGAAGAGAGGCAAAGAGGGGCGAGGAGGCGTCAATGCTTAGGCATTCCTCCAATGCGGGTAATGCAGTGATCTTATAATTCTTTTATTATTTGTTTATACAAAATACCTACAGCCCCCTCCCCCGAGGCATTCTTGTAGGGGGAAACATCATTAACATCATAAAAACAACAGCCGAAATGCAGTATTTTAGGCAGAAGATGCAGTATAATGAGAAAACCTGAGGGAAGGCAAAAATGAAAGAACGTTGCAGAAATACAAACACGCGCACGACAGATGCGGAAAGAATAGCATTTAAATATACAGCACTGTTTTAGCAACACAGCAGTTTTGGGAATGAACAAAAAATGAAAAACCGGAACACAATGCGCAAGGACAAGAAATATTGCTTCACTGATATTAAGAGTGATACTAACAGTCACTTTAACATATTACAATCATATTAACAGGTGGTCTTGCAATGCGTTGTAAAAAGATTTGGGAGGAGCAGCAGCAATTTGTACAGGCAGGCTGTTCCAATCATGTATTGTTCGTTGGAAACATCTATATTTGGATGTGTTTATTCGGTAATTGTACTCGCGTAATTTTATAGAGTGGTCGGTGCGGGGGGAAACGTACCTTGGCGTAGATTATAGTAAGAATCTGGTTAGTCAAGAAAATTTACATTTTTGGGACTTTTGTCATGTTTTTGCAGCAAAAAACTGTTTATTTTCGGAGAGGAAATACTGAAATTTTGGCTTATTATTTTCTTGAAGTCAGGCAGTGAAAGGCGTGCTAAAAATGGTTTACCAAATCAAAAATTTTTTTCATTTAATACAGTTGCTTTGTAGAGAGCATACCAAGCATCTCTTGGCGGAGCGTGTTAGTGTCCGTGCAAGACCTGTATGCCTGCGTTTCTTTGTACACTGCGAAAACATCTGTTCAGCACCCTAGCAATCGTTTTAAAGTTTAAACGCTCAAAAGCCATTGAGCAGGACGTCGTTAGCATACGCTCTTGACGCAATGATGTCAATAAGGCGTCTTGACAGGAATCTTGTTCTGTCCTCTCGCTTCTAAAACGCGGTTTTCAACATTATTCTTAAGCACCAATAACAAAAATCAAAACCAGAAAAGAGGTTTTAAATTGGCCATCTGGCGCTCTCGACCGAACGCGAGACATATGCTCGCTTTTGTTCTGCCTCTTCAACATTCTTCACTGCAAAACTACGTTCTATAGAATGCCCAATTTCAAAGAGAAATCAGGTTTAACGCGATGTTTAAGAAATGTGTTCGGGGTGTAAGGGCCTACATATAAAGCAGTACTGACAAGAAATCGCGAAGGCTATACCTATGATCTGAGTTTATCTTTTCTGCATGCGCAGAATTTTCGACAGATCCGCAGCGAATGTACCATGTAACGGGCTTAATTGAACTGTAAAAAGAATACGGTGTGCATGCTTCCAGCTCCTCCCGACACTGGCATCGACATTCACCGAAGCATGCTGACTGCGGGTAGTCCTGATTCCTGACAGCCCTATAAGGACGCCTGCACGTAGGTTCTGCTCAAAAGGCTTGCCGCATATGTCATGTTTCACACGACGCCCTTTTACCAGGCAATTTCAAAGATTGGGCGTACCGGTAGAAGCATCTGGTTTCTAAATGAAAGAGGAATGTATCAGAACAATGGTGAGTCGTATGGACCGCTTCGGTGGCCGCAAATAAAGCGGCAATTTCTCAATTTATCGTGAAAAACTGCGCAAACTGGACAGGAAGCACAAAAAAGTTAGATGCAACATGCGCTGAAACCAGCAACTGAAGGCTTAATGAACAGGACACGGAATATATGCAGACAATCTACCGGAAGCTGCGGACATCACAACCGCTGGGAGACAAGTTCACCAGCGTGGTATAAAAAAGGTTGCGCACAAAAACATACAAGTCACGAGCAGTTGATAGCGGGTTCTCTAAGCAAAGGAATTCTTTATCTGACGGGGCAACTGAAGGCTTACTGAAACACCGGTTAGCATTTCTCTCAATCGAAAAAGGCTTCCATTACCTTACGAGTAACCTGATCCCGATGACGGAACAGAATCGTGGTGGTGTGAAATTCTAGCCAGGATTTGCATTTCTGGTAATGTACGCGAAGATGGTCAGTTGAGTCACTGTCGAGTTAATCTGAGTGCTATAACAACCCGCACGTTCACGCAACCGCCAGTGTGGTCTATGCACACATTACCGCACGTCAGCAACAATCGTAAACAAGGCTCTTTCAGCATTTGATGAAAGGCGACATGTTTTGCTGTGCAGATCCTACGGTTCTGGTGGCTACCAGCCACTAATTTTTTGTCCAGATGGAGGAAAATTGCAGATAGCTTCATTGGCCCTTAAAACAACAATGCTAACGTCGTATCTTTTGGCCAAGCTCTTCAGACCATGGGAAAGCCTGTGATCACAGGGAATGACAGCCGGCCTGCTACGTTCATCGTATCTCTTGGCCAAGCTCTTCAGACCATAGGAAAGCCTGTGATCATAGGGAACGACAGCCGGCCTGCGACGTTCACAATGCCATACCGACCCCATCGGTTGGCCCCTGCCTTAATTAACCCACCACTTAACATAACATCCCATGCGGTGTCCTCCTTCCCTTGCATGTGGCGTCAAGTTGGCGCTGCTTTTTTGCGCCATGAATATTCCGGAACTTGCCCAACTAGCAACAGATCAAGGGTAGGGAGTTAGGGGGGAGAGGAGTGGCTGAGGGTAAACGAAGTTGTAAGATCGAAGAGTATAAATGTTCCTCAAGCGACGCACAGCCGTTGCTCATGCTTAAAATATTTTGACCGCATACGGAATTCATTTATGAACCAGTTGCCAGGAGTGCGAGACTGGAGGCAAAGAATAAATGCACCTTCCGGGGTGGATAGGTGGACGTTTATGAACGCATTCATAGTAGCGCTAGAGATTCATTAATTTTAAACTATGTGCATTGTATACAAGATCGTTAAAGCGTAGCATGACATAAAAAATTAGCTGGAATAGCTCTGACCATTCCGTACCTGATCTCCTGGCACAGGCGGTACCTTCTGGGTTCAGTTCTATACTATAACTGCGATAGAAGTAATGAATTGCTCAAAGCACTCCATGTGAATCCTTTCGGGCCGTGTGCTGCGTCATACCTTCTGTGCCTTGTTCAGGTGGGCACTGATCCAGCGTGACGCAGTTCCCTTCTTTGTTCCGGTAGAATCCTTCGGAGCAGTAGCAGCCGTAGCGGCAGTCTTCCGTGCAGGCGGGGCCTATGACGCGCTTCTTGCACGTGGTCTCGGCACAGCTCCCACTGACGCACTGCTTCCACACCTCGTTGGTTCCACACGGCTGGGGATCGGGTGGGAACTTGAAGAGCGACGTATCACCTGCACAGCCCGTTCATGCTCACGAGGGGCTTGTTTCTGTGCCCTTCAGTGTGCGGGTATTTAATCTGAGGTTGAATCTGGCACAAAAGCGGCATTCCTTGCTCCGTTTTTTCTAATGTTGCGTTTCTCTGTAGCTCCTTTGCGTTTCATGAACTTATGGAGAGTGTGTTTTATTAAATGTCGAAGGATGCTCAGGGGCAAGGAAGAACACGCTAAAGGAGGTACGGGCCCCTGCAATGCACAGTGTGAAAAGCCTGAAATGGTCACAAGATGCGTCAGATGTGCAGTTGGAACTTCATCATGAACAAAAGTCGCGCAAATAAACGACGCAAAATTATAATAGGCATAAAGAGAAAAAAATCATATCTAATCTGTCTCTGGAGCATAATAGGCAAGGTACTCAAAATTTACGGGAAGTCAGAAACAGAGAACCAGATAATACAAGCATCAGAAATCTGCACACTCACCGGGAAGCAAAATCGATGCAACGTTTGAACGTGCCAGTTAATTCCAGCAACTTGTTGCTCAAGACTTCAGACGATGCTAGAATAGCCTCGGTCTGACCCTGTCCGGACATTTTGAGCAGTATAAATTGTAAACGGATTTTCTGAATACTTTTCTCATCTGTGTTCCATACTTCAACCTTCCACTTTTCGGTATATCGTTCACAAAATGGTTCTTGTTCAAGTCCCGCCAGTGTAGATGCAGTTCTTATTTATTGCTCGCTTATGACATCGAGCCTAGCTATTAGAGTGCAGGAAATATTTAATTACAAAGGTGAATTCTTTGCGCAACCTTTGCGAAGACCGGTTTAATTGGGCGAGTCAACCATTTATGTAATCACATACTACGTACACTTTTCAACTAGTTTGGCACAATAGCTCAACATGCCCAACTTACAACACTTGTGCAAGCGCGGCATACCTCACTGGGGAGAAAAACAATCACCAAATAATGCGAACAAAAACGGCGGCTTTGTGACGATGCAATGAACGTGTTCGTCCATAGGTACAACCTTGGAAAAATATATCCCTGGGGCTTTTGAAATAAAGGACGATCTCGATAGAGGTAATTTAGATTAGAAGAGATGGAGATAGGACATAAATTGCGAAATTTCTCACAAATAAAATCAGAATAAATAAAATATGCGCTGTAGTTTCGGTATGCAACCACTGATTTACACTCAGCACAGCTTTAAACGTGGCTTGTCACTCTGCAGCGTCCTGCCTACACTTCTAGGAGCGTCTATTTTTTCGCGTGCTTAAAGGCAATTGCTGGGATCCAACTGCGCCAATCTCCGATTCTTGAAGCTATGGTCGGAACCATTTGGCGAGGAATTGCACTGAATCTTTAAGCAGTTCACAAGAAGAAAAAAAAAACAGTAATATATCAGGTAAATGAATGTGAACTATACAATTTATCTGTTGTACTAGTTGGTGTAGCACTTAAAATATTGAAAACGGAGGTAGAGACAAATTACGACAGATCTAGACACGAGAAGAGCTAGTAGCAAATAGGATTATTCAGAAACTATTTCGGTGAGCAGATAGTATGTTTGAATATTTTTACTTCTTTTACTCTGACTTCAGCGATTACGTTGCGGAATTTCTTGCTGACTGCGACTTTACAGGCGAACTGTTCTCCAAAAAAGTTTCCTAACAAACATAGCTGCCAGTACCGCTTCTCCTGTCCACATCTGTCAACCTTTGTGCTTACCTGCGCTTTCAAAACACGAATACACCCTACAGGCTGCGTGGTAGTTCAGGTGCCACAAATTTTGCTGGTCGCTTACAGTGCAGGCTTTAACGCGAAAACGCCTGAGTGTTGAGATTCATTGCAGGTTAAGAAACTGCAGACCGTCGAAGTTACTCTGCAGTCATCCTCAACGGCGTTGTTGCGGGCGCCGTTATCCAATAAGTGCACGCATGCCCAACATTCTCGGACAGAAATTTTGAATACTGGAAAATTGTAAGGTACTATTACGGAAGTATTGAAGGGAATGTCCCATTCTTCCGATGTGAAGCAAAATATTTCTTTTACAGCGTTTCCATTGCTTGCATCGCGCAGATAATACTGCCACATAAAACCGTTAGGAAATGATTTTGACGATAGCAAAAACGTAAATTGCAGAAAATGAAAGCCTGCCGATGGAACATCTGCCGATACAACGATTGTTATAGTGAAACCTTACAATATACGAAAAAAATTGCAGTCATAAACTGGTTCCCGTTCAAAAATATGCTTTTGTCCATAATTGTTGGGTATGAACAGCAGGCACACTTGCATGCGTCCATCGAATTACACTGAACATACTTCACTTCCATTTAGAAACAATGAGAGAGTGCGTCTATTTAGTGCACCAATAAAATATGAATACATCCAGCCTTGCAATTACGATCGGACATGCATCTTGCACCCGAATACCAAAGCAACTCAGGGCGCAAAACTGCCGTAGCGTTTGCTTCCCCACTGAACATTTCTAAACATAACCGGAGATGAAAATTGGCGCTCGCATTTTCTCACCCGTGTCATCAGCACAGGCGGTGATCACGGCAGCAAGTAGCACTAAGAAAGCCTTCATTTTAGCAGCTTCACAGCCTTCGATCAAACGCAGGGTCACAAGTACTGACTGTGTTCAGCCTTTTATAACCCCAGCGTCTTCCAGGACGCAGCCCTCATGGGCGTGGTAAAACCAAACAAGCTTTCTTTCTTTCTTCCATCGGTCTCGTCAGCTTCAATCCAGCCGCAGTTCGGAACGGAAGTCGGTGTTATCTTCCTGCGAACACTTGCACCGCACGCGTTCCCTCCCGCAGTTTGCACGCTGCTAATTTGCAGTGGTGCTGCTGTGAGATATGACTTTAGCTTTGGAAGGCGCAGCCACCCCCTCTCCCACTTCTGCTTCCTTCCATTGGCTGCCTCTTGTGGATGATAAAAAAAGTTTTACACAGCCAAAGAGAGAAGCCAATTACGCCGACGAACAGGAGGAGGAAGTCCGTAGTCGGCAGCGTCAACCCACGGCAAGGAAGCTGCATATCGGACGTTTCAAGTGCGCGCTTGTGAGGTGGTGCTTTTCTTTTTTGACACTCTTGAATCTAAACGACCCTTGGTGAAAAAGAATGTTTGAACTTCAGTCTTTTTCTTTTGTGGGAATCAAGCTAACCTAAACTAATAACCGAGCGGCCGCCGAGCCCTTTTGACTATAGTTTCTATCCCAAGTGTGTTTGAGCGTAATTGAATCAACTAGGATTGGCTAACCAGATCAGATAAGCGCCCTACCATGTAGTAAAGAGTTGCACCCCTTTGCCAATTATTTGCGGCGGGCATCAAGACTGCCAGATTCGAGGCCCTCGGTGAAATTTTAACACAAACCGTCACACATCCCTCTTAGTGTGATGTGTGACGGCCGCAAACAAAGGCCGCAAATGAGAGAGGGACGATTCCGCTCATGATATTTAAAACAGCGCTGCAAAATTCCACGGGCAATGGCCGGCACAGCTGCACTTAAATATCATAATTTCGATAAGCATTTCATTCAGACATATTAGAGGGAAGGGGAGAGGCGGTCGCCGCACGCCAAATGCGATGGCACATTAATCATGCCGTCGACGAGTGTGTGCAATCTGTGGAGTGCTCTTGAAAAAAAAAATGTCTGTGGTTTAGCTCTGGTTAAACCCGGAGTGACGCGCTGAAGGCTCGAAATGCTAGCGTAATGTAGCGGTAGCAAGAAATTTCTGGAAGCGGGCGGCGGTGCCGAGACAGGAAGTAGGCGCCGCAGCTCGGGTCAAGCTGCGTCTCCCACCCCTTGACTTCTTGAGAGAGATCGAACCATCCCGATGCGAACCATCTCGAAGCCGCGGGGAGAGGAGGACCTCGGCCGTGAGCTGAGACGTTCCAGCGGGAGCCCGAGCCTTCGAGCATGATCCACAACAACCTTTTCCTAATTTGTTTTTACCGCTGGTTGGAGCCACATGACCTGACTTCAGGCTACCGCATTCCTCTTCGCGATTTATTGGCTATCGTTGTCTTTTGTCTTCCTCGGCCTCTTCGCTCGCTCTCTTTTATCCTCCGATGCGCTCGTTCACTCGGTTACGCCGAGGCCGGCGCCGAAGCACGCCGCTCAACGCAGGAACGGGCCCCTAGGAGCTGCACTCTAAGATTACTTATGGTCCATTTTTGCTACAGAAAGTGACTCCACGAATGTATAAAAGTTAAGAATAACATGTTGAACGGTACCAACCAGCCCTCTCCGAAAAACAACATCATCTGGTCACTGTGGCGCTTTGCCGGCACTACTTCGATATAACCTGCCAGCCGGTACTGAAGTTTGAAAACCAAAACACCAGCGTTCTTGTTCAGACGATAATTTTCCTGAAACTTTCAATCCATCTAAAAGCTTAAAACGTTACTTCAGCAATGTTTACAAAAAGAGGAAGGAAGAGACTTCCTAAGCGCTCGCAAAACATTGTTCATGCCTCGCAAGACATGCAGATGTGTGAAAGGTTCGATGAGGAATTCACCAACATTATGAGCTGCTTAACCCTATTTCCATTTCGTGCAGTCTCCAGTGATTAAGGGCGAGTTTCTCGTCAGGTTTGTCTGGCTAATCCCTGTTAACTGGGCAGACTGGCTCACAGGGAAGCACACAGTGATGGCGCTTGTCACTATATATTGTTGGCGAAGAAGAGGCAGCACCAGCAATACTGGAAATATCAAATAAAATTTTAAAAATGCAATTCTTGTTGAGACTGGCAGGAAATAAAATTAACGAAACGTTGAGTAATGCTAGTAGGGATAGGTTCATTGTAAAAGAGCACAAAAAAAGCGGAAGCAGAGAAAGAAAGACACAGGACAAGCACTGACTCGCAACTGAAGGCTTTATTTGCTAAAACCTTCCAAACCTGAGAAAGCTTGATGGTCCCGCGCATATCTGGGTGGTTTTTATTGTGTTTTCATGATTGTGCACTTTTCATGTCTTTGAGTGTTCTTCTATATACGAAGGTTTTAGCAAATAACGCCTTAGTTGCGAGCCAGCGATGGCCCTGTGTCGTTCTTTCTCTGGTCCCTCGTCATTTACTCTGTTTTACAAAGAGGGAGAAAACTAAGCTAAGCTGGAAATGTTTACTCCACTCCTACAAATATGGAGTTTCATTCCCCTCTTATAGTGTCGCTCCACTTGGGTTACAAAGACTGTTTTCCGTTCCAGTTTTATGGGGCTTAGTCTTGAGTCTAATTTTCAGGGTTGAATAAAGTACATTTGGAAGGTATTGGGTAGTCCCAAGCGGGTATACGGTAAAGAGCGGACATGAAAAAGCATTTCTCTTAATTTGCAGTCATGGTGAAACTAAAATCTTCAGAACAGAAGGTGCACAACGACTCCTATACTTCACGTTGAACACGTTTGGGCACTTCCAAATTTTAGGGCACTTGCACTTTTGCTTTGCCCGATCGGTTGACTTCAATATTTGTGGAGAGGCAAAATAAATGTCGAAGCCGGGTGTGCAGAGAACGAACCGTCGCTGGGTACGGTGCCCGTGTGCGGTCACTGTGGGTGGCACCGATCTGAACTCTGAACCTTACTTAGAAGCCGCATATCTCACGCACAGTCTTTGCCAAAAGTAACCGGGCTGGACGGTTTGCTCCTAAGACGTATATTGAAGCTATTATGCCACTTCTGAAACTCTAAATCTCTCTATGGTAAGGAGAACCCCTATCCTCACCTTCCGTGAACTTTTTGATATTTAGGGTAGCCGTAAGGGCTCTACTATTCGAATGCGAAGCAAACCATGCAGCCTCGTTCCTTTTGCAAAATCTGTACGTTACGACGAGAGCAACTTTTAGCGCACAATGTTGTGGTCGGTCAGCAATGAGGCAGACTAGTGACTACCTTATGTAAGTGAACAGCAGTTTATTACTCAGCTGTCGGTGCTGTCTGACACTCACCAGCCGCTCTCCGAGGAGTGGTAACGGCCAGCGCTATGCCAAATCAGGGCACTGGTCCTCGCGGACGCAGTTGCCCTGGGCGTTGCGGAAGAACCCAGAGGAGCAGTAGCACCCGCGCTGACAGTCTCCCGTGCAGTCGGGACCGATGGCCCGCTTCTCGCAGGTGGTCTCGGCACACGAACTGCTCACGCACACCTTCCACTCCTCGTGGGGGCCACACGGATGGTGCGACTCCTCTGCAGAGAGAGATAGTGTTCTCAGCGAGAGCCCGAGAACAGGTGGGTCGTTGGTGTCTATGCCTGCGTTGTGCCATTGACGATATTTCCGCGCAGGACATTCCAACAGCTCGAAAATGTCAGATCATTTGGTGCTTGATCTTTCAGTGGCAGTGGCGCCTTCAATAGAGACTCTCAGCATAGTGCGTACCACTACCGCATACCGTGCACCGCGCGCCGCCCGAGCGCATGCGCTGATTGGTCCCGACATGGAAGGCGTGCGCGCCACTACCGGCACGCCATCTGGCGCTATGAAGACGACCTACACATGTGAAAATGTATGCGGAAAGTTTCTAATTTCAGGCAGGGTGCCTCGGTAGAGCTTTTTCTCGGAAAAAAAGAAGGAAGCAATACCGAGGCATACTGATTTCGGGACTAATTATATATATAGAGTATGCCGTGAGGCATATCTTCTGCGCCTTGTTCAGGTGGGCACTGGTCCAGCGTGACGCAGTTCCCTTCATCGTTCCGGTAGAACCCTTCGAAGCAGTAGCAGTCGTAGCTGCAGTCTTCTGTGCAGGCTGGGCCTATGACGCGTTTCTTGCACGTGGTCTCGGCGCAGGTACTGCTGACGCACTCTTTCCATTCCTCGTTGGTGCCGCAGGTCTGCGGTTCCGTGCGCTCATCGCCGCTACCACCATCTGCACAGGACCTTTACAATGACGAGCTTTTTTGCATGCCTCTAGGCGTGTGTATACGGGCTTATGATGGTCAAAGTAAACCCTTCTCCCGTCCATGTCCCCACCTAATTTGCCGTGGAATCTCGCATAGAACCAGCATTCGCTCGTCGGTTTTGCTGCGGGAAACACGCTGTGAAACGCCCCTGACGATACAAATGCTGAAAGATTTACGTACTCAGATGTTGGAGAACGAATGCCGTAGCAGGTACGTAGCCAAAGGAGGCTTGCCCCTCCTCCCCCCTTCGAAATTAAATTCCAGTCCCCATCCACCTTATTCCTTGCCATCAATGCAAATATAAGTCCTCACACTTTGCTTAGTGAATAAGGGTACAGCATAGAAATGAGCCCAAAAAGCTTTGGAAAAGAAGCGCTGCATGGGCCGCGAAGGTTTTTCAAAAATACGGTGAAGCGAGCGGACCTACCATGTTCTATAGGAAGGCAATAAAATCTATAAGTGGTCTATAGACTGTGCATTGAATGTGTATGACCACAACTCTATAGATTGTCTGTAGACTGTCTATAGGATTTGTATATTAAGAATCTATAGTTTATAGACAGAAGTCTATGGACAGCCCATAGGCCGTCTAAAGAAATTTTTGCAAGGGCTGGCTGCTCACCTGATGGGCAGGCTGCCCTCTGTGGCAGGCGACAGAAAATTTAATCGCGAGAGGTTGCTCCGGAAGAGCAACCTGGGTCGCCATCCAACCCAAGCAAACCAAGTACCACAGATGACAGCACCTGCCATAGCACCTGCCTTGTGCCACTGAGCCACTGCCTATCTGCCCACCGGGTGGCTTATTTTGGCCGGAATAGGTGCTAAGCGAATTTTAAACATTTCTTTCCGCGCTTGATGAGGAATACCAGACTTCAGTTTCTAGCTAGTGTAAAATCTCTTTAATTCTAACCCTAAAAACTGAGAAAGCCCGATAGTTTGGACCGCCGGTGTGATTCCGGCAAACACCCATCCAAGTCTATGGCTTCCGAAACTCGTAATTTCAAATGCCGCCGGACTCAAATTTTCGGTAAATTTGGACAGGCCGTTGTGTTGGTGCGACGGAAATGACGACCGACAGTCCAAATAGCCCTCGTCGAATTTTATTTGCATGCAGCTGTGTTCCCAGAGAAACTCTGACGTGTGCCCAAAGGAAAGCGTCACGATCTCGGGATAGTATTGTCGTCAAACGGTAGCCCAGCGCATAGTTTCGGTTTCTCTCTTCTGAGCTTCACGACGTCCCTTGGCAACAGTGGCGGCTATCCGCGGATTCCTGGCTTCCGCCCCCTTGGCTCTTCCTTTTTCCTTTCGCTCCGGAAGTACACGCGCACCACGCACTGTTATGATATGTGCGGTGGACCCACTTCACATCCGACGATGCGGCTTGTCATGAGGCTCCGCTGCTACTTCAAGCAGCACCAGTAATCGGCCCAAGATTGGGGATATAGTGGCAAAGGCTGTTCCTACAAAGAACCAATGTTAAACAATCACTTTTCAATATTAGGCAATTTCATTTGCTGCTTGGTATATATGCATCTCCCCTTGAAGGAAGCCGCGGAGACAGTTACCACGCTAAAGAGCCATTGGCGTTGACTGCGTCCGTCGGTGAGGACGCCGTATGCTATCGCACCGACTTTAGCATAATCGTCGTTGGCGTGGCATCTTCGGCGCAAAAGCAGAGGATCTGCGCCCAAATTTTCACTACATAAATTTGCTGCAGTATGCGAACGAAAAATATTAATTGGCTTTTGGGAAAGGAAATGGCGCAGTATCTGTCTCATATATCGTTGGACACCTGAACCGCGCCGTAAGGGAAGGGATAAAGGAGGGAATGAAAGAAGAAAGGAAGGAAGAGGGGCCGTAGTGAAGCGCTCCGGAATAATTTCGACCACCTGGGGATCTTTAACGTGCACTGACATCGCACAGAACACGTGGGCCTTAGCATTTTTTTGGGCGTATTTCGTTAATTCAGACATACTTTCCCGTAGTTCGAAGAGCGAATCAACAATGTTTTACAGTATATTGTTTACAGTGAAGACTGAAAATTGTTTTTTAGGAAAGGAAATGGAGCAGTGATTGTCTCACTTTTCATAGACACCGGAACCGCGCCGTAAAGGAAGGGATAAATGAGGGATTGAAAGAAGAAACAGAGAAAGAGGTGCCGTAGTGGAGGTCTTAAGAATAATTTCGACCTCCTGGAGATCTTTAACGTGCACTGTAATCGCACAGCACACGGGCGCCTTTTGCGTTTCGCCTACTTCGAAGCGCGGACTAACCTAACCTAACCTACATAACCTACCTAACCTAAACCTAACTTAACCTTAAACTCCGGATCAGAAGCCGATCGCCGTATCCACTGATCCACCCCGGTGGGTAATTTATTTGCCGTGCACAAAAGTGATTTTTTTTTCAACTACCTTACCCGCCGCGGTGGCTCAGTGGTTAGGGCGCTCGGCTACTGATCCGGAGTATCCGGGTTCGAACCCGACCGGGGCGGCTGCGCCTTTATGGAGGCAAAACGCTAAGGCGTCAGTGTGCTGTGCGATATGAGTGCACGTTAAATATCCCCAGGTAATTGAAAATATTCAGGAACCCACCACTGCGGCACCTATTTCTCCCTTTCTTATTTCACTCTCTCATTATCTCTTTCCTTATGGCGCGGCTCGGGTACACACATCGACAGGCACGAAATGCTGTATACATCGACTCAGCCATGTACTCCGATTCAACAAACGCGGTGACGGTCGTCTTGGACACCAATTTCAAGGAAATCGCCAGCGCCTCCCTATGAAACTGCTCTACCACAGTAGCAGAAACTGCTGCAATTGCCCTCGCAACCCAGAACGGCGATGCTACGGGAAATGAGTTAAAGAATATTACCGACTCCCAGTTCGCGTGTCGCCTCTTCCTCTCTGGCAGACTTCCACACTCCGTCGCTCCCATTCTGACTACCCCACAAGCTCAAAATTCCACATGCAAGCACCAAACCACTTGGACTCCTGGGCACGAGGGAAGCGAGGCCGCGGACAGTCTAGCTCGAGGATATACTAACCGAGCGACTAACCTCCCCGACCTCACCCCTCTCCCCTCTATGTACGGCGAGCGCCTCCTCTTTCTCCGAACACAGACAAGTCTACCCCCCACCACACCGTGAGCTAACGGCGGCAGATGCGAGGGAATGGCGACAGCTACAGACGAACACCTTTCCTAACCTACACACGGACCACAACATCTTCCCCGACAGATATGGCGGAATCTGCCCTTGGTGAGGCGGAATTCCAACAACATATCAAGTAACATGGGGCTGCTCCGGTCCCAAGCCTGCCGAACTAGACCAACATCACTCCAAGGAACAGTGGGAGTCTGCCCTGCTCAGCTCTGACTTGGCGAAGCAGCGAAAGCTGATATCCCAAGCAAGAGTAACTGCGGTGCACATTGGGGTCCTGAAATAAGGACTGCACCCAAAATCTGTATTTTCGCCTCTCTATCCTACCTTTTTGAAATAAATGTTTTCTACTACTACGGGTGTCCACCGAGTATGTGAGACAGATACTGCGCCATTTACTTTCCTCCATAACCAAGTATTATTATTATTATTTTTCGACTACCGGCAGTGCAGGTATGGTTTGCTCATTTTTCTCCCATCATGCAGCAAGCCCGCAGTAAGAGTTCAGCGCATTTTTAACTATAATGAAAAATTAAAGCGATGTTTCTTATATGAAGACCTCTTTCAATTATGCTAGTTGCCGATTTCTCCCCTCAGGAAATTTTCCAGATTAAAGTGGAATGTATTCTTTGAGACGCCTCTCGGGACGTTAAAGCAGCATCGCTGTAACCTGAAAGCTTTGTATTGCGGGAATTATCGGTTAAGGTAGGTAAATAAAGGTATTCTACGTAAACGGTGCCTTGGTGCAAACGTTCGAACCAGATTATTTTCCAACATCTTCTACAACTTCTGGATTAATCAGAATTTAATGGTTAGTTTTGGTTTTGTGGGTGCTAACGTCCCAAAGCGACTAGGGTATCAGGGTAGATAATTAACCTTGTAGAACGAAAAAAAAATTCCGGGGGTCACTTCGTTTACCTAAAGTGCGGTGACGCGAAAGCCGGTGGACACCCGAACCACGCCGTAAGAGAAGAAAAATGAAATGAAAATCGATTTTAAGAAAAGGAAATGACCCCAGTCTCATATATCTCGGTGGACACGCTAACCGCGTCTGATTGACCGCTATAGTGTGACAGATGTCGCGGACAGCCACGCTACGCTCAGTGATATGATTGGGCTAGGAGACTCGTATTCTGAACTGCTGAATTATGAGTCAACAGTCTTGCTGCGCGGCTACTGCGCGGGCAGTAACGTGCGAAAACACCCGTGTACTGAAATTTCCAGACAGCTGCAATTATTCTGCACCCTTGACCTACGCCGCTGATTTGGGGATGAGAATCCATTTAGAGCATCAGCCACATGCGAGCACGCCGAATCAAAATGAACACTTTGCTTTTGGTTAGAAACAGGAAGACAGTGCATCGATTTGGAGCAACAAAGAAAAGTTAAAACAATAGACTGTCCCTCGAAGCCCGCACTAGGAATTGTTTGTGCATCTTGTTGCGCCCAACATTCTCGGAAAAAGTTTTGAATATTTGAAAATTTTAAGTTACTGTTACAGAAAATTGAAGGTGATTAAGGCTCCATTCCTGTTATTTGTAGCAAAATCTTTAAACCAAAGTTTTTTCATCGCACGCATCGAGCATTGAGGCTGCCATAGAAAAACAATAGGTAAAGGTTTCGACGATAGCGAAAACGTTAATAGCCAAAAAATTTGCAAGCCTGCCGACGGGAGATCTCCGGATATATTGATTGCTCTGTGAAATCTCACAATATAAGAAAACTTTCGTTCATAAACTCTTTGCCGTTCAAAGATGCTCTGGTCCAGAATTGTAAGGAATGGCCGCGTTTGCCTCCCGGCTTGAGTTGGTAGTGTGCGCATGTGTTATTTTCTTTCTTGTATTGGTAACTCGAGACATTTTACTATGCATGGCGTTTAGAAAGCATTCGGGCAGCCGCACTCTCTCACCTGTGTAGGCTGTACAGACGGCTATCGCAGCAGTCAGCAGGACAAAGAAGCCCTTCATTTTCGCAGCTTCACAGCCTTCGAACAGACGCAGAGGGTCAAGTGGCTGTAGGGACACTGTGTTCGGCCTTTTCTACCCTGAGCCTCTACCCGGACGCAACCCTCACACCCGGTAAAACAAAGCAAGCCGCCTTTCTCCTTTAGTTACGCGTTAGGCAGCGGCAGATATGAACGGAAGTAGGCTGTATCTTTATGAGAACACTCATGGCCATTTCGCATCACTTGTTCCTTCTTTTCGACTTCATCTATGCGTTCCCGCGCGTGCTTTGCATGTGGCTGATTCTCAGTCAAGCAATGATGAGATATGGCTTTTCCTGCCTCAGCTGCAGCCCTACCACATTTTTCCATTCCCTGACCTAGACGGGTGATAACAAATCAGAAGTCGTTACACAGCCGCGATTGAAGCAAGACAGAATCCAATTACTAAGGCGGAGGAAGCGAATAAGCGCCAGCGTTAGTCAGCAGCAAAAAAATAAGTAGCAAGAACGTTGGAAATGCGGTATTGGCGTGGTGCGGTCTTTTGTGTGTTTAAAGACATGTGCTCGAATGATCATGGTCATTGGTACAAAACAATGATCGAGGTACAACATTTTTTGGTAGGGAACAATGCTAACCTAAGCAGAAGCTGAACGGCCAAACAGCGCTTTGCGCTGTTTATCTTAATGTAGATTTAAGCAGTTGCTATCTTACAAGCAAAAAAAAATATCGTAATAAGGTTGAGGCTTTTGCTGACGTCTAGCAGGACTAGCCTTGCGATTAGTTTGAATTGTTATTTAATTCTTTATTTATCGAAAATTCCTTCAGAGATTTTTGCATGAGTGGGTTTGAATACTGCCTATATAGCTTGGAGTTGAGCAGGCAATCCTTGTTTCATGTACACAAAAGGACGCTGGAAAATATTGGTACAATTTTTCAATGCTTTGAAAAAGAAAAAATGATAACGTATAATCAACACCACACTTCCGCCTTCTGTATGACGGAATAGAAAGGATAATGGATTCGCCATAGTGGCACTTTAAATAAAAACTTGAGGGCCTTCTTAACTACGCTCTGAAAAAAAAAACGTGATAGCACATAGGTACGCTGCTGTGGCGTCTACAATGAGTGTCCAACGATTTTCGTGCGCTGGTTCCATTACCATTTCACGGTATGCGTGAGGCATCATCATGTTTGAGTACCTTCCACTGAATTATATGGAATTATTCTAATCCGATTAACTAATACACATTACTCGACCCACGAATCCACTAATATACCTGAACCCATTTCCTGGGGTAGGTCTACTTGCATAGTTTTGGGCGCATTTTAAGCGCTCTTGAGGACAAAATTTTGGACTCAAAGGCGCAAATTAAGGTAGATGGACAAGAACTGCATTTCTCAGTTCCCGGAAGCTCTGTATATACAAATACACCTGTTAGCGTCTAAAACATTAGTTTTACACCACCGCTCTGACAGTGAGCGCCGTATTCGTTCAGAGGTTCCTTCGCGAGAGTAGCCTTAGGTGCTGTAGGGTTGCAGGCGGCGTTGCTTGGATGGCTGACGGCGCCTCGTTATCACGTCCGGGTCGCCAATTGTTGGCGCTCACGTAGAGCTGAGACATTGATGTAGGCAGATGTGGGTTTAGATTAAAACTGCTTTATTTCTTTGTTTCCTGCTTCTTCCTCTGGAGCAGCTTCTCCGGCGCCTCCGGTCTCACGGCGCGAATGCAAAGGAGATGGATCAGTCTGTCGGTACAATGGCGGCGCCGCTGTGCGCTTGTTTTTGCGGTTGACAACTACAGAGTCCACGTGAAGAATATGTCCTGTTATACCTTAATATGGCCACCAGTTCGCGACATCAAAACTGTGATAAACACGCGCAGCCTGTCACTACTTTTGCACAAAACGTGCAGTACTTAACACCATAGATAACAAACGCGCGGCATTCCTTTATGAAGCCTGAAGAGACGCTATGAGCTTCATAATAAAAGTCCGAATAATGTCCCATAACCGGCAGAAATAAGCTTAAATTTGGATTGAATATTTCAGGAGTCTGCGGACCGCTGACATTGTTATGGGCGGGAATTCACTATCCATTAGCAAGCTTTATTGCCTCGAAAGAAACCACATGACTCTACGCTAATGTGATTATCTTATCCTTACGTTGAATTCAAAATAACCTTGTGTAGGTGCCGTTTTCTGTCAAACACTGCGAAGACCGTTTAAGGAACTTGCGCAGAAAGGTCACAGACAACCAGCACTCTCAGGTCTATAGTGCAGAAACGCCTCATTTGTTTGCATTTAAATTCGCGGCCATGCTTAGCCGGAATGCTTTTTACTGAATATATATATGTACGTTATCAACTATGCACAATAAAGCTCAATGAAGGATAAAAAAGCATATTATGGGCTCACTGTGAGCCCAAAAATTTTGCTGTGCATTGAAGTAGGAAGACATAGGTATAGCTATACAGCTTAAGCTTTGCCTGGACCACACATGTTCCTCCTCAAGGGCGGTTTTGCAATCTCGTACAGTAGCCCTCAGTGACGCGAAGATATAACTGTACAAAGACTAAAATTCCTTGATAACTTCTCTGAAGCACAGAGCGCGAAGGACACGTTAATCGTGAGCCCAGATTGGCTGCCACACAACTGTGGGCATCCCGGAATTTTCGTACAAAAAAGGAGTCCCGCATGACTAAGCGGCTCTACACGGTGGCACGACATTCCACCCATCGTACAGTGTTCACTAAGTTCGGCGTAGTCCAAAGGAACGCAGGCCTGGTATACGCCTTCGTTGGCGTTCAGGCACATTTCACTGACCGGCCAATCCACGCTCGCGATTTTCCGCGCTCTCCGAACTGCTGGCATCCGGGTGCTTCTTCGATCGCTTCCGGCGCTTGCGATGGCCGCCAGTTTTACTGGTCGTGTCCGGCTGTTCCTTGGCCCTGTGGGTAGCCAGGGAAGCGGCAGCTTCCGGCGCGGCCGCGTCGTCTTTTCCCGCCGCAGCGGCAACGTGCGTTTCCGGCGCGAGTGACGACAGTGAACGCGGCATCGCCTCTGTGGCCACCTGGTGGGACGTCGGCGGAACCGGCGCGTATGGAAGTGACCAACCCGACACAGGAGCTGCCGTATCCTGCTGCTGATTGGGAACAGGCATAGGCACGTGGGATGTGTATCTCTGCACCGTGAAATGTGTTCCCAGCGAAGCGAGTGACGGGTAGTTCGGCGTCAGCTTAAGTGTTCCGGCACTTCCAGCTGTTGCAGCGGCTGCGCTGGTTTCAGCGTCGGCATCAGTAGATGCCCCCAGATGCCTTTTCGAGTGGCGTCCCCTGTTCCAGCGCGGTCTGTGCGCGACTAACTTGCGCAGGAAATTGGTTGTCCTTGCCGATGACGACTTTCGGGTCGTGGAGAAGTCGCTCTGGCTAGTGGGAGGCTGGGACGGGCTTCCAGCGTCTTGATGTGCCTGCGAAGAGTTGCCGAAAGGACGCTGCAGATAGAACTGGAGTCCTGCCTGCGTCTACTGAGCATTTCTGGTGTCCGATGTGAGCTAGCTACACAGCTTGTAATAAAAGGCAGTGGAGTTACTTGATGAGATTGTTGCACCTATAATCCCTGATGGTGGTTTGTGCTGGTTTGAAAACTCGAAGGACAGATATTGCCTACAATATCCGCAACGCTTTTGGGCTAACTTAATCTGCTTATACGCATCGCTTGCTCCGAGTGTTTCTTTGTATCTGTGATGTGTTAAAGGAATGCGTGCCCAACAGATGCCATCGTGCGAGCTTTACTATCTCCAG
The DNA here is from genome assembly GCF_052857255.1 of Amblyomma americanum. Classification (NCBI taxonomy): domain Eukaryota; kingdom Metazoa; phylum Arthropoda; class Arachnida; order Ixodida; family Ixodidae; genus Amblyomma; species Amblyomma americanum. The sequence goes on from NC_135504.1 coordinate 66,476,877, forward strand.
GAAAACCAGTTGGTAGGTCTCTCCTGTTTTCGCCACACTTAGTGACAGCACCTGCAATGCATCGATCAAGACTGCGGAGCACCGAAACTTCGCTTGAAGAAGTTAAAGGTGAATTCTGACTGTTTGACATGATATAGCAAACTTACTAGTAGAAATACTTGGTGTCCATCGTTGCAAGAAGTCATGCCAAAGTTTGCTCAACGCGTGCTCTAATATATTCATTGAATCTTACTAAAAAACGGAAGACATGTTTGCAATAAACGACGTATTTTCGATCAGCAGCCATTCGCTCCTTACACCATGAAATTTGTATTCCGTAGAGGATGCATTGTCTAAACTCCGCATCACGCCTTTGATCTGCATTAAAAGCACGCCGTTAATTGCCCATTTGCTTAGACAGATATGCACATCGGGTTTTAGCGAAGCTTGCCAGTAATTTAGAAAAACCTTATTGACGTACAGCAGTATCTTTTGCGGCATTGTAATAGCAGTGGGAGTGGAGGGCAGTTAACGATGGATCATGCAAGATGGTCAGTTTGTTAACGAGATTCTAATAGCGTACTTTTAAATTTCACTATAAGGCACTGCCACAATTACAGATTTGTAGCTGGCCTTTACTAAACGCCAGATGAACATATGAATATCTAAAAATGACCACAGTCTACACTGGGGCGGGCGACGAATTTCGGACATCAAACACGCCATTCAGAATCCGTGCGGGTGTGAAGCAGACGCATCCTCACCGCTTACACACGCGAAAGCCAAAAACACCCCAAGAAGGACGCGGCAAGTGCCACTCAAAGCAGGCCACCAGGAGGTGGGCAAGGAAGACTTTCTCTACCATTTCTTTACATCGGAAGGAAGAGACTCGAGCACAGGCGCCGGAAATCCGACACCGCCGGTCGCAACTATGGCGAAAAGTAACGTACCTGTGGGGAATGCACAATAAAAACTTTCACACACCCAAAAATTCTGCACAAAACCATTTTTGCGCGGGACTCAGTTTATGAACACAAGATTTTCAAACAATCAATATATCAGGCAGATGTCCCGTCGGCAGGATTACATTTTTTTTGTTATTAGCGCTTTTGCTGTCGTCAAAAGCGTTACCCATTGGCTTTCCATGGCAGTCTTAACCGATACAGCTAAGGAAACAATAGAAAAGAAACATTTTCTACACATCGGAAGAACGCATTATTACATTGAATATTTCTATAAGAGTCCAAGAATGTTGGACATGCTTCCTTAATAAGGATGTTATAGCCCTATAGGCAGTACGTATGAAACTCTCGCGTTATTTAGTTTTCTTACAATGTAGGAAAATGTGACTACACGCAGCGGCATGCAGCTACAAGGCAGAATATAGGGGAATTACCGTCGAAAATCCGACCGCGTTCATCCCTCGCTGCTGGGCCTCTTTCTTGGGCACTGTTTTGCGCTTTTCAGGATGTCCTTTCGCGACCGCTTCGCACTTGTCACGCAACGTCACTGCCTCGGACGACGATGCTCTGGCAGCGGCCTTTGCGCGAGACGCTGCATCCGAGGCCGGCTCTGCACCGTAAGAAGTAGCAGGACGCTCGCCGGATGTGCTCTGATCGCAAATCTTGCCTGCAGGAGCGATGTCTGCAGCAGGAGCAGCTTCTGCTGACGATCTATGCTCTCCGGGTGCTATTTTGGTCACCAGCTTCTGGTACTCTTCGGCTTGCCCACCGGAAGGTTTGTCGGAAGACGACGCATCGCTGGCGTGCGCCTTCTTATTGGCCGGTTGCTTGATCTTGGACTGCCTTCCAACCTTGTCAGAAGTAGATTTAACGGAGGATGGAGGTGCTGTCGTGCCTCCTGAAAGCGCCGCCGCAGAGGGCATGCTCGATGGAGCTGGCTGCGGCAAGGTCTTCGCGTCAGCAGCGGCGAAGCTGGGTGCCTTCTGGGAGGACGATGACGACTTCAAGGAGGACGAGTGCTTCCGAGAGGAGGACTTCTTGGAGGCACTCCGTCGTCCTTCACTTGGCGTCTTCACCGGAGCTCCATGCAGGGTTTGCTTGAGAGGTGCGTTCTCTTCCGGTCTGCCCTGCACAGCCTGCTTGTCCGGAGGTATTTGTGCGGGAACAGAGCTCTTCTGCGCCTGTGAGTCATCCAAGGGCCGTTTAATCGCTCTTTCTGGCGCAGCAAGTTCGTCGTCGTGCACCGCCAATGATGCAGGTGCTGGGACGTAGCCGGTGCCTTTGTGTGGTACTGCCAGCTTAGGGTCCTGGCGCGGCGCGGCCAAGGGATCGGGTCTTCCATCTCGGACACTTGGTTCGAGCCCCTCCGTCGCTCGCGGTTGTGTCGGAACTTTCCGCGCAGTATCCCGATTTGATGAGACTGACTTCAAAGAGGGGATATCTTGCTGGGCGGGCTGCTTCAGAGCCAAGCTGCCAACGGAGGTAACTGGCGCCATCTGGAAGTGTTCCGCCGCTGAGTCAATGACGAAATCGTGGTTGTCGAAGGACTCGCCGCTGTTGTTTTGTGCGTTGTTTGCAGGCGGAGGCTTAGCGTTGTATTCGACTTCAGGTATGCCGACCGCAGGTGGAGGTATGATAGGCGCGGAGGGTACAAGGGCCGCCGATGATGCTGCAATGGCGGCGGACTTCTTTGGTTTGATTATAGCGTCTCGAGTTCTACTCGCCAGTCGCCTCAAGGAGCTGATCCTCTGCGACACGTGAGTGGTGCCAGACTCCGGAATGACCTTTTGTGACGCCCGCTTCTTTTTGGACTTTTTTCTGCGAAAGGCCTGTTCGGAACTGTCGTCACGCCAGTCGGCCGGCGAGCCATCACGCTTTGCGGGATCAGAAGGAACGTACTGGTGAGTCGCAAAGTGTTCCGAGGTCGATTTGGAGGTTGGAGAAAGGCGCTCCTTATGCGAATGCTTTCGTTCTGCCTCCGGAGCAGCTTCCCCCTGGGACGCTGGAAGAGAGGTCTTCTCTAGTGCGGCTTTTGTCGTTAAGTGGTCGAAGTCTTCCACCAAGACGAGTTGCCTGTAGACCATGGCGTCTTCCCAGCTCAGCGGAGTCCATGTGGGCAGCGGGTCAAGGCTGTTCATTAGTTTCTGAAGCGGGAAAATTGAAGAGTCTTACTAAAATCGCTTGGAAATCGCCCTTTTCTCAACGCTTCGGGCAGAGTGATTTACGAAGACGCATACTGAGTGCCCCAGTGTAGCAGACTTAGGTTCAAGGTCCGAAAGACTTTCATAAACAAATTGTCGTGAGAGGCACATAACGATTTTGAGTGAAAGACGTGGTATTTAATAAAGAAGTTATGCCTGAATGTGCCCAGTAAATACTTCAGGGATAACTTCGCCTTGGAAAATGTTAATTAGGGTACGAGTGACTCTGGTTGGTGCGCGCCAACTGACGGAAATCAACAGCGCACCCTTGAGACTATAGGGATTGGACACAGGACTAAGCAGCGATTTCTAAAGATTAGACTGCGTGTGAAAAGACGAGTCCTTCTGAGCAACCGTCTCGATAGAATGCTCACCATCTTGGTGCAGACGAGGAAGACGATGGCGAAGACTGGTATGAAGCTCAACTCGACCATCTCGAACCATGCGATGACGAGATTGAGGCCGATGGGGTAGCTTTCCCAAGCGGTAAACGCAGCCTTGACCCACATGAGTGTCTGAGGAAAAGGGCAGACAAGCGAAGGAGAAAAAGTGAAATGTGGAATGTTTCGAGGCTTCAAAGCAGTTCGAAGCGAGGCATTGCGCATACGGAGAAAGCCTTGCGTCTCGGGTTTTCATCCAGGGCTAACCAGCGTGAGACTCAAAGCTGCTTTCTGTCGGATATGCATGCAGCGTCCGGCGGCTCTTGGCTCGCGAAAGATCGCCGAGGGTCACGCTGGCAACGAACCAACAGGACATAATGGCGTGGCTTTGAGATGGTTCTTATGTGTGGTAAAGTTTCGGCGGCAAAACAAGCTTTTTTTCAGGTATCACACTCAGATTTAAAGCGACACAAAGGCGACTGATGTGCCCACAAGAGAATACGCCTTAAAAACGTACAGCAGTTGACAAGAATATGCCATGGTCCGCTGTGTGCTTTCTTACTTCTGCTAACTAATCACAGCATTTAATAAATCCAACGTTCACTTCGTTGAACAAGTCAGGGGTATCAAAATTCTTGCGCTTTTAGCTTCGTCTTACGATTAACTTTTTATTCGCTTAGTTTAAACAGTAGTTTAAACAAACCCTTGACGGGGAAGAACCCAGTGACCGCCATGAAGACAGGGGGAGCTTCACAGCAAATTTAAGTTCATGGCAATTCACCGAGAGATGAAGCGGCACATTTATGTACCTTTCCCTGGCTTAGATAGATGAGTATCACAAACTAAGCCCCTTTTGTTAAAAGACAGTTTTATCTTATAGCAAACAGTTACGCCATCTGAAATTGACGAGGAAAAATAAGAGACCGTGGCCGGTTGAGATTCGGTCACTAGCTTCACTTTAGAGGTGCTGTGGCGCTTCAGGATTGCGACACAATGCAGAGATGGTCTGAGGCATGTGTGTTTGCTACGTTTGTTTGCAGTATTAAATGCTGATTAGGTGAGATGACATACAGCCACTCCACAAGTCTGAAGATGGATCGACGTTTGAGAACCACAGCCAAGTTCTTTGTTTTTTTTTAAGTGGAATAACACAAAGTCGGCACTTACATGAGCAGGCCACACATTAACTAATAAGGATCCATAAACGGCCGCTTTAGTGCCGTGCGTCCGATTCATCATAGCTGACATCGACTAGAAGATCAGCGATTGTATCAGCTGCCCCGATGACACGCTATTTTTAATGGTGCCTGGGTAATAAAAAAATCAATAACATTCTTTTTAGTGACTACAGTTCCAGTGTTAAGTTCATTGTGCCTATGTTTTCATCATGAGTGCATATAAACAAAGCCATTTGTAAGCTTCTCCTTATGTAATGCCTTCGGGCCTTTAAGGATGAAATAAATCAAATAAATGAAATGAAATGAATTCGTGTATTCTCGCATTCAGTTCACTGAACGAATTAATGAATCGCGTATTCTCAAATTTGGCTCACTGAACGAATCAACAAATCTTGTATTCTCGCATTCGGATCACTGAACTATTAAATGAATCATATATTCTGGCATTCCGTTCACGACAAAAAATATTTGAAACGAATCGATTATGCAGTGGATTGCTTAAATTGTTTTAGAATAATTGGCATAAACTTCAAATAAGGCATTCTGCTCGGTTTGGAGGGTTCAACTATGCGAAGCGGTTCATTCGTGTGGCTGCGCTCACAAAGTTCTTACATTGCCTCCAAGATAGCGTTACGCGGCTGTGCTAAACAGGTTTAGAGAACCATGCTTCGATGCCCGATCCCGGAAGTGATCTAAGCTCATGCGCTTAGATGTGTCACTAATTTATTCACTTCATGAGTATAGCAAACAAATTTTCTTGTACGTATGACATGGCGGCCATAGAGTTAGTACACTCCGTGTTGCAGAGTCCCTATTCTGGAGACAGTGTTCCGTCTTGAGACAGCCGTAGCTATAACTTCATAAGTTATACAGCTGTGCCATTGCTAGCGCAAAGCTCTTTGGCACGATTGTTTCTTTCATCGCAGCGTCCTGTTTGTGTGCTAGTAATTGAGCAGTGAAAACTTAAGTTTCGCCTCTAAGCACATGTCAGTCGCGCGCGGTATTTAATGAACTAGTGGTGGGAACGGTTCGTGGGGTAATCGGTTGGTCAAGTTCAAGAGCTGGTTCCGCAGCCTGTCGGCGGGAAACCAGTATGCACGGGCTGTGTAGTTGCACAAATTTCACAATGTCTTCTACGGGTCAAGACCCAAATTGTGCAACCTATCTACGAGATACCCTGCCCTGATTCCGACGCTGCCTATACAGGTGGAACGGCAAAGTTCAAGAGACGATTCAAACGACATCTCGCGAAGGGATACTCGCTCAGATTCTTTAGCGTAACAGCATAAGCACACTGTACATACTGCCGACTGGTACACGGAACGTGTGACACCAAAGGAGAAATCACTGTCAGAACACTTGCTCATGGAATCCCGGTCGATTAAATTGACGTCGCGTATGATTAACCCTGCACAGGGCAATCTCCTAGGTATATACATCCGGTCTTTTAAAAGATTGCTCCTATATCATTTTAGGACAAGTCCATGTCGTCGAGCTAAAGGCCCCTGTACGGGCGCGGGAAAGTCGAACAATATTTTTGTGCGCACACTTTTCGGCACGGTTTTTCGGTTTTTGGCATGGACACTTTTCGGCCACCGCTGTCGTTTTTACCTCGGCGGACGAGATTCCGTCGAATAAAAGGGTTTCAGTTAACACTAACTAGTTCGCCTATCCTAAAGTATTGAAAACTTAAGCGTGGCTGCAATTCTGTTGATGTATCGCGGCCCAGCATCGCAGGGACCCTCTCCCCCTTGCTGCTGCCCCGTTGCAACCGCTACCATGCTTTGGCCGTCCCACTGACGGCCAAATTTGATCTTCATCGCCCAGCACGAATCATTCCTTCTAACGATCATTTGGTCAACGTGGACGTCAGTGACCTCACGCCGTACGTGGAAACACTGCCATTGCCATCCGTGTCTGTGCAGACGTTGCTACTTTCCTCCTATACTGTCTTGTTCTTCGGCACGGGACACCGTAGGAACTGCTCAATGAACGGCGGCGAGTGTTTCTTTGCGACGCCGCTGCCATGGTGCTCACTGGAGCACCATGGAAGCCGCACATGAAAGCCAAGTGACTGAGGACGCTAAGCACCACTTCCATTAAGCATGTACCGCACTTAGATTCGATGACTGACAGTGTTCAATACAAGGAAGCGCCGAAGAGAGCGGCCACGCCCTCGGGGGTCCACCCTTACAAAGGATCGCTCTGTGCACATCGCTGTGTATTAAACCACCTTCAGCCCTCGGACATATGGCACGACTGAGTGGTTCAGAAATGCATTCATCGGAACGTATGCCGCGTGCTATGAGCAACAATTGAAGCGCGAATAATAAAACTAAAATGCCAACAAAAAACACAACCATATTAGCTCCTTGAGGAGGAGATACAAGCGAGGGTGATTGAAACTTCTAAAGGAGAATCTTCGAGTCTTCAGTGTGAAATGAACCTGCACTGAACTTTTTCCGACTAGATGTTGTTTGGTGGCTCAAATGTCTTGTCCGCGTTTCTTGCGTTGCAGTTTGCGCGTTGAGTCTGCTCACTTCATTGGGACTGAGTTCTGCCTTTCGTCACCTGCATGCTTCATCGGCTACACACAGTACGACTGGTTGCTCCGCCTTTTGTACGGACGGGAATCTGCATCCGTCATGGACACAATTCTTACGTACCGTATTAGCGCTTCCGAGGCCAGCCCCTCTGCGACGCTCACATGTGCGCCGAAAAATATCGTCAGTTTGCTTCCTCGCACTCAGAATGAGTGGCACAGAGAAAACCGCCGGGACTCCTGGAACCCCTCACCCCGTATTATCCCCCTGACACTATTATTTGGCTCAGTGCATCTTGCTCCATCTCCAGTCTTTGCACAAAATTGATTTCTTGCTATCATGAACTTTAACTTGCTCCGGAACCAAACTGCTTAATTGAACAACGCAGACGATCACCTTGCCTCTTTTTCAGGTCAGTGTACGTGGCAGAGAACTGAAAACTATACACATCGAGCCCCTAATGTCCCCTTGTGACCCGTCCTTTCTTGCTTCACCGTAAATCACCGCGATGGCTCCATTTCCGGCGGGTAGGTAACTGTAAGGTACAGACCAGCTAGGAAAACGAAGTGCAAAGTAAACGAAGAGGGAAGAATACAATATTTTGTCGCATGTCCAAAAGTGCTCGATTCTATTCCTGGTAATTCATGCTTCTTTATTCATTTGACTGTTCCAATCTTTATATTGATTTAGTCTTGTCACGCCTATTTTCCCCGCGCAAATACCTCATTGGGATTATCTACTGAACCTTGCTCAATCCCCCTGGGTGGGTATGTGCCATGCTTACTAACGAGAAGAAGGAGAAGAGGCCGGAGTGGTGCTTGAGCTTTCTACCTACTTGCTCATGAATAAGGCGTTTTCCAATTGCAGAGATTACATATTCCAAAAGGAAAATTGAAAAAAAAATTGACTGTGGTTTAGCTCTGGTTAAACCTGCAGTGACGCGATAGCTACAGCTGGCCAGGTGGAACTTGCTCAGTTGAATTGTAAAGTCAGTCTTTCGCCGCTCCGTTTCGCTGGGCGTTCATTCTTCATCTTCGTCCCACTTGTCACGGCGCATGCGCACAGTTCTGACAGCTCGGTGTCGCCGCCGGCACTGCTCCGCACAACGTGGCTGGTCACGTGACCAACCATGTGACGAACCACGTGATCAGCCACGGCGCCGCACCAGCGGCAGCTGCTCCGCACACGTGACCAACCACGTGACAGCGTGGCGGCGCAGCCACGCTGAAGGTTCGAAATGCTACCGTAATGTAGCTATATCTACAAAAACTCTTGACGACAAGAAGTACTCGAAATGGCAATACGTTACTGATGTCATAGAGCAGGTGCTTATGGCGACCATTTACAAACACTCACGGCGACGGTGACCGGTATGATCGACGTCCAGCAGACCTTGACGAATGTGCTCGGTACATCGTTGGTCATCATGCGCGAACTTAGGGACAGTCTTCGGAAGCCTGAAAAATGAATGTGTGGCTGCCGTTTTTTTTTTCACCCCTGGAAGCACAGAGTCCAGGTTTTGTTCCCAAAGTTTACAACCATAAACATGTATCCAAAAACTGACCCTAGTGATTCTTACATTCTGTTACCGAACACAAGCTCAAAGTTTGAAACATAAGCCCAGCTGCGGCAGCATTCTTTATATGGAGGCGAGATTTAAAAAAATACGTTAGTGTACCGAACAAGGCGATGAAACAAATCTGGAACAACTCACTATGGCGTGCCTTAAATGCACCTGCTGCGCTGGCATGAGCTCTCTTTATTATTGAATGATCCTGAAAACGTTGAAGGTCCCCAAGTAAATTTAAAAAGTGTCTGAAGACAGTCTACAGACTGTGTATGAACATTTTGTGATGGTTGGCTAATCGGTCCCGAAACAGACAGGTGGGAAGGGGGAGGAGGACGGTGCCTTAGAGAACTTATGAATAGGCTGGACTTGGGCTGGACATCTAAGTTGAGGCCAGACTCCCAGCGGTCTTTTGGCGCAACACAGAGCGAATATGCAATGAGACTGAATATGCTAGATGAAAATGAATATGCTAGAACTGACACATTTAATTTTTCCTTTTTCCCGCATACCATCAGCGAATGGAGTTCTCCGACACGATGAATGTTAGCGCATACTCATTCTGCGTGCCATATATTTTTTAGTTCTTTTTACTTGTTGCCCATGTTTTTGTAATATCTAAATATGTATTTGTTCTGCTTGGATCTGTAAATGATCTGCAGTATGAACTAAAAAAAACGAAATGATTTTCATAGAGGCAGAACCGATTTGAGGGGGTATGAAAAATTTGTTTGCGCAGGGGTGAGAACGGCTGACGTGCCGCAGAGGACTAACTATCAATGCTTAAGCTAATGATGCTAATTCTGATGATCAAGTAGCTGAAATTCTTCAGATAATATGCTTTAGGTTTCATTCTCAAGTTTTCAGCGCTTTTAGTTCTTAGTCATTCTCCTGTTTTTTGTGACGTGGCCTTCTGCAGAGATTTATTTTTTTTTCGGTGATATGTTCGTGATTCGTTTACGTTTTAGGTTGTTTTCTTCCCGTCTTTTACCTCATGCTTTTCTAGTTAGCCATCTGCGACAGAAATGTTCTACGTGCTGTGGTACAGCTTAGTGCACTCGTCATATTGTTTGCCACGCGCGATATCATGATTTGGTGCTTTGCACGTCGCGCCCAATGCGTCACTGTGTTATTATTGTTTACAGAGTGGGGGGTGTTGCCTTGTATAAATTCGGCATAGTGGCAGCCAAACAATAAAGTTGTAAGTTGGCGCTTGTGGGTGTGTATGCTCTCCTGTGGTCCTAGTCACTTGATGCTGCGCCATTATTCCCTTTAGCGTATCATTTAGACATCCTCAGATGAAAGTGAATAATGACCTAAATGGATTATCGAAGAACTCAGCAAAGATCAAGGGCTAGAGAAGTTTGGAGTGCTCGCATTAGGACGTGTTAGAAACTGGAGTAGCATAAGGTTTTAACTCACCGTAGAACTGAAGGATCACGACTGTCTCCAGTGCAACCATCAGCAAGCGAAACCTATTGTTCTGTGTGTAGGCCAGCACAGAGACGACGCTGGCGCCACCCTGGTCAGCAGAGTGGAAACGAAAGCAGGTTATATAGCTGCCTGACGTTCCACGAAATGGTTCGGTATGCTATATGAAGTTTAACGTCCCAAACCGACACAGGTTATGAAGGGCGCCGTAGGGGAGGGTCCAGAATAACGTCGAACATCTGGGTTTCATTAACAATCACTGACACCGCAGAGTACACAAGCGCCTTGCGTTTCGCCTCCATCGAAATTGTGGCCACCGTGAAATTACTGTTTAGATACAAGCAGTTTAATCTGTAGCGCCACTTTGTAGCGGCCGTAGGAGCACGCGCGGAGGGGAGGAAAAACCTGAAGCGCAAGCCGAGGAGAACGCTCGGGACCTTGGCCATGGCCGGACGCTGCCGCCTCCGCTCCGCTGCTGTCTCCTCTTCGGCAGCTCTCAATAAATGTGGCCGCGGTCGCCTTCCTGGGCGACCTCCACAATACAATTACAAGAGATAATTCTGCCGTGGAAAGGATGCCTCCACGCTTTTTCGGCGTGCTCTCCTAATCGTTCTTCAGTTTAGAGATGCTACCATTAGGCGCAAGCTTTGCTTCTAAGCGAGCAACAAGCATGTGCCTTGTCTCATGACAGACATTTCAGTTGGCCGCGTGAATGGCTTTTGAATGGAGAGGACGTCAGGCTTGAGTGTAAACAGGAGACACACGGAGAAAAGGGGAAGCTGTCCTGTGCGGCGAAATGGGCTTGGGGCAAATCGTTTTCATACAACGAGTCAAACGAAACAAGACGCTGAAGGGAGGGCTAGTCAGGGTTCTATTGTGTCCTGAATATAGCAGGGGTTTAAATTTATTCATTGGGGAGTTATGTTTTAAAATCAGGTAATGATACTTCAATGCAGTCTCTAAAGGTTGGCTGCACGGTAGCGGGCACATTATTTGGTGTTTCGAGTTAAACCAAGAGACAATTAACTAAATTAACATTATGTTTGGTTGGAAGGTACATTATTCAAATGCGAAATTCAAGGCACTCAAAATGGAAATGACGCCTCGCATTTCAAATTTCAGGGCTTGCATCATGGTTACCATTATTGAATTTCAAAACAAAACGAAGCAAAAAGGTTTTTTAAATGCTTTACAATAAGAATTGAAGAAATCGCGTCCCTTCAGTCATATACTGAGGATCTTTATGTCTTGTTATGATAAAATAGATGCTGACAAGTTTCCCGTAAGAATAATACACACAAATGCGCCATTTTGGCATTATGGAAAGCGGCATGCCAATTCGGCGTACTATCAAAGACGTAATTTTCATATTTGCGATTTCGAACCATGATGCGAAATCAGAAATTTTGTTAACGGGGTTCGCCTTCCATGCTTCAGTCTTTTCGTCTTTTTATTGCGTTCTATCGTACCTAAAAAACCGGGAGAGGACACTTAAGCTCCGCCTTAATGGTATGATGCGATAGCGTAGTGGGTTAGGCTTTCCAAACTTAGAAGTTTGACTCCTTTTAACGCTTTGCCATTTTTTTCAATTGTTTCAATTAACGAATTGTGAATTACGCACTACAAATTTCCTCAATGAGCATAATCAAACATTGGCTTTTTATTCTGAGCATTTGACACCTTGAACCCCCTCTTTTCCATTTTTTCACTTTTTATTTCTTTAATTATAAAATAATTAGAATGATTTCATTAATACGTCATCGCCTATCACACACTGATTAATAATAAATCGCTAAAATATCAAATTTCTAGGACACAACTTTTGTTAAGCAGCCCTCGATAGTTTCTGACACGCAGTGCCGACTACTACTACGCCGACGCTTTTCGACCAAACGAGCTGCACACGCTAGAGTAAAAGTGTCCGCCTTACCGTGAAATTTTCCCACACAAATCGCACCGACGTATCTTTCCCGACTTTTCGGAGAAAACACTGCATTGATTCATTTGAAACTCTGTATAGCTCTTCCCTTAAGCTAAGAACTAAGGATAGCACAATAGGACGTGTGTTTGTACCTTTTGCACAGTCAAGCCTTTGTCATGAACGTTGAGCATACCACGCTGTGCGTAGCTTGATTAAGGTACGTACTGTGAGTTTGAGCAAAAGGGGCAGCGTTGCTCAGCTATTCATGTTCTGCACTCGAATGAATTTGTACGCGTGTGGTCCAGATGCACAACCTGCCCTTGCCTCAAATTACTTCGGCGAAGTGAGGCGTGCTGTCGCACTTGCATCTCGTCGCGATGAATAAACACACCGCTACTTTTTTTTTTAATGAAGCAGTGAACTCGCTTACCGGGCTGCAGACGACGATACTGATGACAAACATGAGCGTGCAGATGTAAAAGTGCACAGCTCCGCGGTGCAACAGAATCGACGGGTGTGATGCCGATAGCACCTCTATGATGATGTCGGGGACAATCAGCTGCGGGCAACGAGAGACACGATTTCGCTGTATCAGCTAGGCTTATCTTCTTTACGGTGGCAGACCAGTCAGTTTACTTTGGGAGACGCAGACAAAGTAACATGCTGAAGGAAAAAATCTAGAATACATTATTTAAGTCCATCTTTAAGCACCATCAACAGTAGAATTAAGTCGACTGCAACGCTCTTTCCCAATGAGCTAGTCGCGTATCCCTGGACTGTGCCAGCAGCTCCCACCTTAACTATCCTCGAAAAATTTCAAGTTTCTTTCTCAATACCTCGTTTTTGGCGCTTCTGGCTAGTTTAATTTCTTTGAAAAAGCTTTTATCCCCCCAATATTTTTTACTAACCTTTTCACCGCAAAAGTGTGACTCGTCCCGCGAAAGCCTAATAGAAGTGGTAGATGATAAGTTTACAGAAAGATTTTATAGAGGTTCTCATAGTCACTGTGAACAACAGCGGGGTCGTCTTAAATGCAGGGAAAACTCCTTTACCAGTTACTCGCATTTACTTCCACCTTGAAAGAGACTATGCGAGCAGACGTCGGATTTGAGGCAGCCTTTCGGTACTCTCCATTAATTCCTCTCACTTTCGGCGTCTTGTCTGTCACTAAATCGATGACATTACGGTTGAATGCGCGTCCTGCCAGAGTCCATTTCTGCACATTAGCTTCTGCCAAAACGTCGACAATCAACATTTATTATTTGATCCTCACTGCATTCGGTCTCTTAACGTTGCACTGATCGCTTTCCATGCCAACGTCCACAGCCGTGCAAAGGTTCATTTTGAATTATATCGGCAACCGTTGCGTTTCAACACCTTAGGTACGTAAGGGATGGATGAATGAGTTCCATGCTGCTTCATCGTCATCGTCATCAGCATGACTAGGCTCAGTGCAGGGCAGATGCCTCTCCCATGTCTCTCAATTTAACCCTGTCGTGTGCCGGTTGTGGCACCTTATACCCACATACTTCTTACTCTCATCCACCCACATAACTTTCGGCAGCCCCTGGTGCACTTGCCTTGTCTTGAAATCCAGTCCGTTAGACTTAACGACCATCGGTTATCTTGCCGTCGCATCACATGTCCTGATTATGCCCATTTATTGTGGATTCAAACTAGGACGTCAATAACTCATGTTTATTTCTTTACCTGCTCTGCTCAGCTCATTTCTCTTCGTTACACCATTATTTTCCTTTTTATGGCTCGCTGCGTTGTCCTCCATTTAAGATGAACCTTTGTCTAGACTTCCTCTTGTCTTCTAAGTGGAACACATGCTTCTTACTGGAGCACCACTCGAGTGAGAACTAACACACGTGACAGGACCCCCTGTGACCGCAGAGAGAAAGCTGGAAGATGGGATTTTTAACAACACAAAAAAACCAAGGGTTTGGGAGGGAAATGCCTCAGTCTCCTTGGCAACGTTTTGACAAGTCACGGCGCTGACAATAGGATATCCTTTTGTCGAAAGACCAGCTAGCAGACTGAGGCTTCCTCGGCAGCCTTTGTTTGAAGGCTTTAAAAATGAAAATGTAAATTTTGAAATTAAGATGTCTATATCGTTTTTAATAATAGCTGGAAGCACCTATTAATCTGGGTTAGCTACATATGAGTCGAGCAGAAGCTTTTAGGGAATGAGGATTCAGCAGAAAGGATTGTATAAGAATGCCGGCTGGAAAAAAAGGCGTCAATAAACGTAGTCCCCAGCACTGTTTGCTTCACGCCCGGTGTCACCCTATTAAAGCGAAAAACAAAAAACAGGGAAAGTTTCAAAACTAGTGGGCTGTTTTTAATTTTTCGCTGCAGTGAATCACTCATTATACCAGGCAGCAAGGCTTGCAAGTCACTATGCTGTGCCAGACATCCAGCTTATAAAAGGGCAGTAACTGTACGGAGCTTACGTTACAGCAAATCACAGGAGGTCTGGGGCGAACAGATTTTAATGAGAGTTCGTTCCAAGTCGCAAATGATACTTGGAAGAAGGTGGAATAGCTGTTTCGTAATTTATACCATGCTTTCTTCAAAGTTTACTCACGAACTTCGGTAGCATCATGGATATCAACCACAGCAGGTAGACTTGGCTCCAAAAATTTGGGTCCGTGGCCAGACTGATGGCCTGAGGTGTGATGCTGACGATGAAGTTGGACCCTGCAAAGAGATGAGGCATGAGCACAGGACAAAGTTACTAGCCGCTTGCGTAGGTACTTTAGGAACAAAAAAAAAACGAAGCACGGGTATCTTTTTTCTGATGTAGTGAAAAGGCCGGTAGAATGCAATTTCGTTTAATCGAATTCGAGAAGCTCTAGAGGTGACATTTCAAGAAAGATTGTTTCAGATGCTAACTTGGGAAGAATTTTTTTCCGGATAAGAACACGTGCAACATTTCCTCCTTTAGCCATCGAGTCAATCTGCGACTTGCACGGCTGCCGAAATACTTGTACTTACTGTCATCCGACATTTGTCGGTGCCCCTAGGGCCTCTCTACCTGGGTTCGTTATTTCGTTACGTGGATTAGTGGTTTAACTCCTGCAAATGGCTTCATGGCAAGCTGGTTTGATTGCTGAGAGCTTTGGTGTCTTTGCATGGGGTCTTTGCTTACATAAGAACTGTACCATGCGTAAATAAATTATGCGTTAGAAAACAAACGGAGTAAAAAACATTCAGGAGCATGATTCGAACTTAGCAGCGCCCGAGAAAGGTAGCTCGGCCAGGTGGTATATAACTTTCCGAAGTGCATAGACCTCTCTTACAACCGATGCCCACCTCGCAGCGGTAAGCACAGCTTGAGTGCCCGACTTCTGTGCCGGCTTCAGGTTTTCTCTACAAATGCTCCTGCCACCTATACCTGGAGAGGCGCTCTAACGGCTAATGCAGTAGTAAACCCAGGGACGACGCACGGGTGTCGATGAGCGTGGCGATGTCGATGTCCAAGCTGGAGGACAGGTGGCCTAGGAAGAGCAAGGCGATGGCCGTGATGATGCCCTTGGAAGCGACGTCGGCCACTAGCACGAATATCACGTCCCTGTTGGAGGCGTGTTGCAAACATAGCACGGATGTAGAATTTAGTGCGGCTTCAATGTACGCGTAACATACAAACAACGCATTACCTATTCGGTTGCACCTACTCCTTGACGCGATTGCGATATCAAGCAAGGTACGCACTCAAAAGCGCAAAATTTGATGCTTAAAGAAACACGAATGATTTGGCCGATGCATTCAAGGTGTGCTGTCAGTGCACCAAATTTGATGCTTAAAAAGAGAGAATAAATTGGACCATGCATTCAATGGCGAATGCCTTTTTAAAGCATACAATGGCAACGACCAGAGAGCATATTAAAGCTAGTTGGAGTGCATTTGATGACTCATTAATAAACGAGTTCGTTGACAAAGCGCTAACGAGGCACACAACAGTGCCCTGCTGTTTTGTGCCTCTTCTTACGCTCACTGTAGACACGCTGCTTTCGAGTCATGTCCTTCACTGAAAACCAGTTGAGCAGTGTAACAAACCAACGTCAATAAATCCCACTGGCTGAAAATTAAACGCGCCCTTTGTGAAGTGTATAGCTGGGTTGGGTGTGGTGAAAACTTGCTTTAAATGTGGTTAAAGGTGTCCACATGAGTGATGTGTCTGCTAATTGTTTAAAATAACGTCACTGGCAACATAACGAGGTTGACAAGATGCACTGCCTGTTGGCAGCTTATAACTCTAGAGTAGGTATGTGCCACAGCCACAAATAGCACAATTAAACTAGGAACGCAGGAAGATATTTGATGGTCGCAAATGCGCACTATCCACTCTGAATGCATACCTGGCGTCTAGCAGACGCGGATAGCGCCTGCGGCATTCATGCACATGCGTTTTCAACCAGTGCCCCATGAGGCAGACGACTTTTCGCTTAACTCAGAGGGCCCCACGTGTCATTAAAAGGGATTATTAGGCAGTTACGGAGAAACCGCAATTGGGTAGGGATTCGGTATAGTTGGCGCTTTTCGGAGTAAGCTGGTATAGTTCATCATCATAATCATCATCAGCCTGACTACACCCACTGCAGGGCATAGGCCTCTCCCACGCCTCTCCAATTAACCCGGTGGTTCGCCAATTGTGGCCACCGTATCCACAAAAACCTCATAATCTCATCCGGCTACGTACCTTTCTGCCGCCCCCTGCTATACGCTATACCTTCTCTTGGAATCCACTCCGTTACTCTTAAGAACCAGCGGTTATGTTGCATTCGCATTACATGCCCTGCCCAAGCCCATTTCTTCCTCTTGATTTCGACTAGGATGCCATAACGCACGTTTGTGACCCCCCCTCCCATCCCGTGGCCTTAGTTCCCATGAATGACGTCACTACAAAGCAAGGTCACTCGACCCATTGTCGTCGGTCGTGTCACATGAAAAATAAAATCGGTGACATGCCCCACATACAATTTACAGATGACGCTCTCTGCGAGGTATAACCCTACTGAGAAAAGTTGTATGATGCAAAAACCTCATCGAGTTTGTCGTACAAATATCATACATTTAGCGTTCAAATGTCATACAAAAATTAATTTTTGCAAAATAATACTTTTGTCACACAGATGTCTTTCAATGTCATACAAATTCTATGAAATTTGCATGACGAAGCGTGAATCAGGTTATTGCATTATACTTTTTCCAGTAGGGAAACCTTCTGTGCCAGCAATTCATGCTTCTTTAATCGTGAACTAAGCCACGTTACGCATACATAGCACCCATGGCTCTCTTAGCAGCCGACGCTGGAACTCGCTTAACATTACTTCAACGTTGCACTTGCTTCGTGACATGCTGTACGCAAGGGGCATGAAGACGATTAGCGCCTGTATTTTTAAAATTTTCTTTTGTCTTCTTCAATGTACGCCATGCAGGAGAAGAGCAGGCAGCTTGACCTGCTCAGACTATCAGAGTTATGACTGCCGGCCTTATTCCGTCCGCGTTTTCTGCTTACAATACTGGCCGAAGTGTTTTTCTTAACACGAGCCACTCATTAGCAGAACCATTCTCGAAGGATTGACAAAAGACAGCAAAGTAGGTTGCAACTGAAGAACGCAGCGCAAATGCCCCTCAAGATCTTCTAGCCAAAGGCGTGGACAAATTTTTATGACACAATGGTTAATCCTTCGATTATGCCAAGCCAGGCTAAGGTGGATTCTCCGTCAGGATAGCGTGGCTGTGGTGTCATAAAACTGGGTTGATGCCATGGTAGCAGGGGCTTTTTCCACCTTCGTTCTTCAGTTGTATCAGACCATAGTGCGAACGGGGTGATTGAACGGTTAATTCTAAGGAAAATTCAAAGAATGCAAGAAAGCGCGCGCACTCACTCCTGGAACCTGTTCTTGAAGGTGTTGAATCTTTCGACGCCGAGGTAGATGGTTCCCGTGACGCCTACGCTGTCCAGGCAGGTGGTGAGCGCGCGACACCACATCTGCGCATTTTCCAATGAGGAGCACAAACTGCCAGATCAGTCATTTTTTCTGTGTCAGAATGTTCGTTTAGGAAAAACGTGGTTGTAGAGCCGGAAGCTATCGAATGCGGAGTGCATGTTACGTTTCTGCGTATGCGCAGCTTTGTTCAGACGGGTGGAGACTCCTCTATCTTTGGATGGGTGCACGAGGCATTAAAAAACAAACATATATCATCACGCAGAAGGCGCTTACATTGAATTGCTAATTTACTAATAAAAATCGTCTCTGAGATTACTTCAGGCACGCAAAAACGTTGATATATTAGCTGTTTGTTCCCTGGCTGTCATTCCGGCTCTCGAAGCTGGCTTTAAAATTATGAAGCAGCCAAAATCACTTTATTATACTAACTGGACCTTAACTATTTGTGACGCTATAGTTACTGTTCAGTTGTTGAAACCGAAACAGAAATTGCATGGAAGGTAAATAATAAATAATTTACCCAGGATAAAAAAAACTGTATTCGGTGGCGCCTTATTACTGACTTAACTCTAGCAGACCATTCAAGAGAAACAAAGAGGGGAAGTTGGCGTGTATAGGATTTTATTAATAGTCAGCGCCGAGGTGTACCGTGTGAAAGATACTATGGCAGACTAATGCTTAAGAGCAGTGCTTAACAATGAGCCGTGGTCCGCATTAATTAGTCCTGAATAACTCGCAGCCGTAAATGAATGTATCACTCTATTATCATGTCAGATGCTTGAAAATTCTCGCGTATTTAATTCTGCTTTATGATTAGCTTCAATAACAAGATTTATCCTGTTCGCGGAGGGATGGTGCGACGCATATAAGTTTTGACGATAGCACGACTGATAGCATGTGCGTGCATATGATTACGGGTGTGTGAGTGGCACCTCGGGACTGTCAAATGCATGGTATTCTTGTCTTCATTAAATAAGTCGGTGGCTTTCTTCGACAAAATAAAAAATTGGCAGTGGTTTAGCTCTGGTTAAATCTGGAGTGACGAGATAGCTACAGCTGGCCGAGTGGAACTTGGTCATATGACCAACCACGTGATAAGCCATGGCGCAGCGGCGCAGCAGCTGTTCAGCGCACCACGTGACCAACCACGTAACAGCGTGGCGGCGCCGCCACGCTGAAGGCTCGAAATGCTACCTTAATGTAGCTATCGCTACAAAAAAGAAAATAGCGAATGAAACAGCGCCGATGAAATGATAATAGAAAGAAGCAGCTAAAGGTATGCACGCAAATTTTATTGTTGAAAGAGGTCTGTTTAAACGCTTAACATTTCAGCTACTCATTTTTCACTTGGTCTATAAAATTGTTTTGCTGGAAACATTAGAGCGGCATGAAAACCCTTTCAAGTAAAAAAGTGCTAGCAGCAGACGCAGCACATTAATAACATGCAAGTGAGAATATTAGATATATTCCTAAGCGCAGGAAGCCGGCCGCGTATTTATAGCAGACGGTATACAAACATCGACGAGTCATGTTTCGATGAAGCCTAGTGCAAGCTGATGTACGCGCCTCGATGTTGAGAATGTGGGTCCAGTCGGCGTGGAAGAACATGCTGAGCCCTCTGGTGGAGCCGTCCAGCATCACACCCCGAGTCAGCAGCATGAGCGTCGTCGTTATGTGCAGCGATAGCACGACGTAGAAAAACTGCATTGAAACACGTGGCCATGTTTTGTAAAGTGAAGTGAAGTTGATCCAGAGTATGGTGACGAAAACGTATCTTATTAAAATTTTCTGAGTTTGCTGATTGCAGGGCATGCAAAACAGTTGATGGCAGTGGAGCTTAGATTATTCGCCACGTAGACGAAGAGTTAAGAGCAAGAACGAAGGAAGCTGAGATGACGGCAGTAGCCGCGACGTTACATGATCGTTTCCTTTGCTGCCAGAAGGGTTACCCCAGTCGTAATCACTGCAAACCACCATGCTTGTAACAAACTTAGATAGTTAGGGTGGCTGTCCTACGGGGCTGTCCTAGGGATTAACGTATTACTAATTCTGGCGTTACTCAGCGCCTGGTTACCTGAAGACATATGTCTGTGCATATGAAGCACAATGCGTTTGAAATGATTTTCCGAACCATTCTCTGGTTTTACTGGTTGGTTTTGATTAGAGGGGGTTTAACGTCCCTAAGCGACTCAGGCTATGAGGGACGCCGTAGTGAAGGGCTCTGGAAATTTCGACCACCTGGGGTTCTTTAACCTGCCCTGACATCGCACAGTACACAGGCCTCTAGAATTTCGCCTCCATCGAAATTCGACCGTCACGGCCGGGATGGAACCCGCGTCTTTAGGGCTAGCAGCCGAGTGCAATAACCACTCAGCCACCATGGCGGCTGTGGTTTTACTAGTAAAAACCTATAAAACACGGGTGCGAGAACTGCACAACAATCTAAGCTACCGCACCTTGGTTAATTCTTTAGACATTGGCGGGAATGAGAGATCAACAGGGTGGGTAAACTCACGCTTTTAATGCCTACAAATCCCCGATGGGCAATGGCGAACACCAGTAGCCACAGGGCGGCGATGCAGAGCAGTGGCTGAGCGCGGATATTTTCGAACGACTGCTCCACCCAGCTGTGCTGACGTCGGCTGCGGATGCAACGGGAGTCGTTGAAAACAAAACCAGGTGCTTTGTCAACATCTTAAAGACAACCTACAAAAAGAAATACATAATCTTTCGTTGATCAGTCAGTCACGTTCGGTGGTCAGTTTTACTACTGTCTATTCGAAATTATCAATACGAGGCTAACGTATTCTTAACAAGTTACGTTCGCACTTGCGGAGCTCCATGATTCCCTGTAGCTTCAGTTAGCGTGGTTTCTCCTCTACTTGCTAACCAAGTACGCCGCTAGGTGGTGTATTCTAATTCGATACATAATCATTATCTGTGCCATAAAAATGTCTAAGCAGCGAAATTGACTGCGAGCGCTACACAGAATAAATAAGGCTAGCCGCCGGGTCCCACGCAGGGCCACTTTCCCAGCATATAAATCCTTACATTGGATTCGCAAGAGCAGCGAAGCGAAAAAGGCCATGAAGTATAGGGTATTGTTAGGGGCCAAATCGCAGAGCGCACGTTATGTGGGAGGTGTAGAGATTAGTCGAGAGCCAAAAACGACCTGCGGCTGATTGTGCGCGTGGAATTTAAGTGCGTCGCTTAAAAAGAGCTGCTGACATGGCCGTCTGAGATGCTGTCTCTGCTCGTGACTCCCTGTAGGAAGCGCACTACAGATTGAGGGCCACGCCGTTTCGAGGACTGGGGTGAGCAGGTTATGCTACAAGCAGTGCTACAAAAATAGACTGCACTAAAAAAAACAATATGTTTCGTCATGCAGGGTCAACACTCAGTGACCCGCAATTCGACCTACTTTTGGGAGGCTGTGTGTGTAAGTGAATAAAAGTTCTTTTTCTACACTGCAAATTTAGCCCCATGATCGAGAAGCACTGCCCATCATGGATAGAAAAAGTTTTTGAGCAAAAAAGAAAGCATCTACTACAGCACAGATATATTCACTACAGACGATGGCTGCACACAGGTTTCTCAGAGAATCTTTGCATTTGAAGAAGAACGCATTGACTAACGTGAAAATTCGCTAGCCTTGCTCTCACTCTGCTTAGCCATACAATTGGCTTAGCTAGTGGAATGACTGTTATGAAGATGCTGTGTTTTCGAGTACGGTACCTAGACGAGGACGAGTGATGAAGATGCTTAAGAGCGTGGTTTTCTTTTCAAGCCGGTGGCTGCGCCAGGGTTGATGCTAATCAATAATCTTTGAAGTCGCTGAAATCTATTCTAAAAGGAAGTAAATCGCCTGTAAACGTCCATGCTTCTTCGATCATTAGTTCTCTCTGACGAAGGTAACCGTATCATCCCCCAACGTCATATTATGCGTGTACAGGTGGATGTCACGTCCATGCGAACGGGTGTGCATACATCTGGTTGATTAAGGCATATGTGCGGCCACAACGTCTTCTAGCTGCAAATAGGCGCTTCTTAGAGGCACACGGGCTTGCCGAGCAGCTTCTATTTTGTTGTTTGCTAACGTCGTAAGAAAAGCAAAAAAAAAATGCGCGGAATTTAACGTGATGTGTCGCACTCACAAGTCGTAGGCGGGTGCCGGCGTGTAGAGGTCGGGCGTGCAGTTCGTGGCCTCGTGACGGTACGCCTTGGTGGGCACTAGGACCACCAGGTCACCGCGAAGCAAAGGCAGGCCTTCGCCCAGCGCCTGACGCTGAAAGGAGCCCGACAGCCGACTCCGCACCGTCCGGCACAGGGTCTACGAGAAAGGGCGAAAGAAACAGCCCTGGCTTCGACAAAATCATCACCGTCATCTATCATCCTCACCACCGCAATCATCCCCACGACCACGAGTACACCAGTTCCGTTTTGTGCAGAAAAATGTTTTATCTCCACGACCTCCATCTTATACAGTCCTGTGCCAGCTGCGACCACCTTACCCCCGCTAACTTCGTAATCTTGCCTACTTACATCACTTTCTTCCGCCACCTGCAACATTTGTCTGTTCTTGCATCACACCAAGTTTCCCCACGGCACCATCAGTTATCGCCTCTCGGTGTTACATGGCTTTCCATGTCCGTTTGGTCTTCCTGATTTCAGGAAGCATATAATTAGCTAGCGTTCCATACCAGACCCACTTCGCTCTTTTCCTCTCAACGTTGCATCAAGATTTTTCTTGCCGTATGTAGGTGGTCTCCAATTTTCTCTCCAGTCTTTTCTTTGCTCCCAAGTATCTGTCCCGCAGATCAGTACAGGCAAGATGTAGGTGCAAACCTTCCTCGTGCGGAATATTAGCCAGCTCCTATTCATGAGCTCTTCCTGGCTTGGAGTGTTCGATAAACGTCTAGTTATATGTATGAAAGGGCGAAATTGCTTCGTTGTAGAGGTTAGTTCGTTTTAAACCCTTACGGCCAGCAATAACATAAAATTAGCATCATAAAATAAACCAGAGGCTTTACTTCAGGCGTGTTCATCGTACGGTTCGTTGAAGATGTCTGTGGTTTCTTTGCAACGATGCGCCATGCAGATTATGAAACAGCTGCGCTATTTCAGAGTGCCAAATACCAATCAGACTTGAGGGGCTGTAAGTACTACTGACTCTTCAGCCAGCTCACCGTAACTATCCCCGGGGTGATGTCGCTGTGCGCCTGCAAGATGTGTGAACAAGCACCTCGCCATCGAAGATTTTTCTGACTAGTTCCATAGGTGTGCGCCCTCTCTGAAGAACGTGTTGTGATGCACCAAGGTGACAAAGTTCGGACTAATTTGTATCGATGGATATATCATATTTATTCGCAGAATGAACGCGCCCCTATGCCGTCAATACATGAACCCCTTGCTTGTGGTGCGCAGTCTGCTAATGATGATCCGGTAAAGCGCTACCTATGGAATGTTAAAGCTGTTGTGCCTCTATACCTGACTATACGGGATGAAGAGCAAATGAGAACGTTCCGCGCTGAATGAAAGTACCAACATAAACCACGATCCTTCATAGAAAGTATTCTAGCAACCTGGTGCGGCTGATGATTGCGCACTGTTAATGGATGATTTATTTACACACACTCACAGTCCCTCGTGCAGGAGTCCCCACTTAGTCATCCGCAGTTCGCGTATCGTACACAACGCGCACCGAGCTCACACTCAGGGCCCACTTCCGACCACGCCACTCACGCCACACCCACGCATCGTTCGCGCACATACCCGCTATCGCCGACGTCACGTCCCCTCCTCGTCCAGTGTTGCCAGCCGTCCTTCTGTGTCCCGTCATGGCGCCGCCCGCACTGGCCCTTACAGCACAGTGCTATAAGTAGTTATTCATTGAACTCATATTCTGGTCTCTTTGGGGTGCATAATGAAGCGCTATACTAGTTACACAAAGTGAGACTTCAGTAGAGTTAGTTCTTGGGCTAGTAGGTATTACTGATTCAAGCTCATAGTTTTTCAGCATTACGGCACACAGCCAAAGAAAAGAAGAAGGAAAAAAAAGAAGGTTCGAACACAGCGCTGCACAAAAACAATAAGTGGGCTTGAGATAAAAGTTGGCTTTATTCTAAAGCACGAAATTCACGCTGAACAGTGCATTTCGTTCAGAACGAGAATCACAACGAATGAAGTATTTATTTCATGAGCCTATTTTTCTCGATATTTGTAGGAATTGATAAAGTTTTAATAAATTTTCCACTCCCAGAAGCATCAGCGACAGTGGAAGGCATCAGGGAAAAATTTTCTAAAATAGACTGAAGCATACTTCCATTTATTAAAGAAACGCTAATTCTTAGAAATTGCATCCTTCAGTACAGCGGCACACTAAGATGGCGAAAGGAGTTCTCCATCATCATTGGTATGCAAAAACTACACTATTCCCACTTAGATTAACAACAATCCAAGAATTTGTTTATTTTTAATAGTGAAGGCAGTGTTATTAACGAAAAGGTATTCAGCGTCACGCATCGCTTTGAGGTAATACACCTCAGCCATTGAATATGTTTCCCGCCGATCAACACTGTTCAGACGCTTCAGTGAACGGCAAAGTTTTTTTTTATTGCACAAGCGTCTCAATGTATTACAGTATCAGGGTGCATTTGTGTTAGATCAGATGTGTTTCAATGTCACACGTGCATTTATGAGTTCAGCTTCTTTCTTGCAAACATAGGGTCTCAGTTTTCTTGGGCACTTTGGTGGCCGAATTATGCAAGGTATTGAACCACGGCCGGGATTGAACCCGTATCTTTCGGGTCAGCAGCCGAGCGCCATAACCACTCAGCCGCTGCGGCGGCTGTGTGCAAGGTATGAGTCTCAATAAATAGCTAGCTTAGAGTTTATGGTGTCACCATTTCAATTTCTGTAATCACGAATTAGTTTCGCTATTTCGATGCCACATCGGGGAGATATGGCGAGGTCGAAATGCAGAAGTGTGTGATTATTCAACCTTGGTACGTAACTGATAGGGGATAATAATTTCAGGTGCGTACAAAGGATTCAATGCTCTGCGTTACCTGACCGCGCATTATATCGCGTGGGGTGCGTTACAACTCACGTTAGGTGAAAAGCTGGACGTAAATTTGAGAACTCTTGACACTACGAAGATGTTGATTTGGGACAGGGATAAGGACCAGAGCAGCCGATGTTAGGCGAGTTAATATCCCCGAGGAGAACAATGGCGGATGATGGATAAAGAAAAACCACTGAATAGATGCAGCCGTAAAGATTGTGAATAAAAGCTGAAGAAACGTTCGGACGACCGTTGCGAGAAATCAGAAAATTACTTCGACGTCTTTGACGGTAATACAAACGCAGACTTCTGCGTCCTTCCTCTATGTCCTTTTTTTATCGCACTACGTTTCGAAAAATGCAACAAATGAAAAAAATGAACTGGCCAGCATGTCTTACCGATCCCTTCCTGATGGTGTAGCAGGTGCGGTTGTTGGCCGACCACCCCCCGGGGCACTGCCCTCCCCCCCACGCGAAGGTGTCTGTCATGCCGGCCATCTGGACCAGCACGTCGGACAGGGGCAGCGTGTCCGCGACCACCCGCAGCAGCACGTACAGCGTCAGCGCGTAGCCCGTGCCTGTGTCGATACCGCGGAGGGCCGGACCCAAATCAGGGCGAGGTCAAGAAGTCATTGCTATGCCACAGCGGGAAATATTAAGACCGAGACTATCAGTAACGTATACACCGTGTGTTGCAATACTCACGTGCTTTTCAAACATTCTTCCATTAAGGGGCACTGAAGAAAGATTAAGGATGGCCTGAACTGATACACTATACGTGTTCTAATTACAGAGACCACTAATAAAAAACGAAGGTTTCGTGAGGTAAAAAATAACCAAATCCCGCAGTACAGGCGGCGCCATTTATCGGCCCTATTGACAACTGGAATGACTGCATTGTTATCTATTTTTGGGCGCGCGCACTGCAGTGGCTACCCTACGCTGCCATTAAATATTAAACTATAAGCGCTGAAAACCCGTCCTTTTTGGTAAAGACATCTTGAGTTTCATTTCCTATGCGGGAACCTTTTAAAATCTTTTTTTTTTTTCACAGCAAATGCGTATTTTCTTGGCGGACAAATATCGGAGTATGCGGAAATAGGCAGTGAATAATTTTTTTTCTGAGGACAGCAGTTGCATGTAGTTTCCCTCAGTATCAATTTAACTGCACAATAGAGAGTGCTCCGTTAATGACGTTCATACATTTAGGGCCCAGCAATATGGCATATTTTTGAAAAAAGTATAGCCTTATCAATGCCACGATATAAATATTAAGATGGTCGCAGCTTTTAACATGGACACATTTAGTGCATTGCAGTACTCGCATCGTTTTGTAGATTTCGCAGTATTTCCGGAATGGTTGATATACAATAGGTACGTAGCATTAGCTTCGTTAAGGCCAGTTTGAATAAGCACTTCTCCTTGATAAGGCGGGTAGCCCGACAGGGTTAGTGCTACCAATATTTATATGCCGTGATGCCGAAATACAGATGATGCAATCATATGACACGCCTAAAGCGGTTTCCGTGGTGAGGCGTCTGTGGGTAGTTTGTTAGCAGTTTGCCAGCTTACACAGCTAGGAATACACAGAGCTGGAGCTCGTGGAGCAATGCAGAATTACCGCGTTGAAACAACACGCCTATATACGTATTCCTCGTCTCTTTGCGCGTACTCTTGCGTCGCACCACAGTTCCACATGCACAGCGGAACGCGCTTGGCTATCGCGAGACAGTGTCAAGAGCGCCGTTGGCATTCCATTAGGCGCTGTGGTAGATATCATGGTAAAGGTTGCAAAGGAAAAAAATAGCTAATAAACGCATGGAGGAATTATGTTGTGAAGCCCACCGAAGAAAAGCGGGACCGTGGTGAAGATGCCGCAGTTCCCGTCCCCGGCAAACTGGGCCAGGTTGCTCTCCAGCTGCATCATGGGCATCGCCACGGTGGCCAGCAGAGTCAGGTACGCCACCAGGAACGGCACTGCGCATGCGTCATGGTCGCCGGTACAGGGTGTTGGCTTACAGATAGTCACTTGAAGGCAGTTCGAAAACAAGGCAATTTGGCGGTAAGAGTATAGTTTCCCTTCATCATCAGCCTAACTACACAAGGTTGCATAGAGCGACAGAGTCGAGACAGAACACAAGCGCTGCTTCTTGCGCTATGGCATTTCTTGTGAATTACCCACTAGCCCGAACAATCACCCTTCGGAGCCTCCCTATGCCCACAGCAGGAAAAAGGTCCTTCTTCATTTCGCTCCAATGAACACTGTCTTGAGATACCTGCGGTAACCTTATCATGCCAAACTTCTTTGTCTCCATCAAACTTGACTTTCTGCCGGCAGCTGCTACGCTTCCCTTCTCCTGGAGTCTAGTCCGTTATTCGTAATGACTATAGGTTACCTTGCCTTCGCAATACATACCCTGCTCATACCTATTTCGTCTCCTTGATTTGGACTAGAATGTCATCAACTCACGTTTGCTGTTTGAGCCACCGTCTCTTCATATCACACATATCATCCCCGCTTTCCTTAACTCGCCTTTTATTTTGCTCTTTTCCTCACCCTACTTGCAGTCACAATGAATTAGACGTTTCACTAGTTAATCTTGATTCAAAACGAGGTGGTAGTGCAGGCGACGGGGGAATCCAGCTCGAAAGCAGGTCTTCCAGGCCATTCCAGATTGCTGCTGGCTCACCGGCCAGGTATGAGCGCCATTTCTGGGTCATTGAGTAGTATTCAGGACCCTGCTCAGTCCAGCACAGACCGACGAGACCAGCAACGGCTGATTAAACGGGTGCGCAGGACAGCTACAGCTAACGGACTACTCGTCTATAAGGACAGGGCCCAAGCAGGATAACGACCAGCTGCGGTTGTTTAAAGTTCTTCCTCCTCCTATTTATGGTCCGCTAATCAACTCCACACCACTGTAGCAGTAGTCTCGCGCTGTTAACATAGTCACTCTGAAGTTTTATTCCGTTGTCATACGAAAGCTTTTCAGCGAATCTAGGGAACGTCCAACGACATAACGCTAACGCTGCATTTGTTTCCCTGCGCCTTGCTCTGCTAGGACCTGAAGCCTACAGTTTGAATTCAGCGGATTGTGTGGTAACGGTGGTGCATACTTCCGCCATAGAAGATGAACATCATGGGAAACATGGCGGCGTTGGTGCCACCCGCGGTCATCATGAACAGCGTGACCAGCTTGTGAATGCGGCTCTGGTAGGTGCAGGGGCTCTGCGTTGCCACATCGTCCGGCGAGCTCTGTATGAGAGACGCGGAAGAGGAAATATTTTCTTGAGAACACTGCAGAGAAGCGAACTTACAGGTTTGGTTTACCTAAATATGTATGCTGTGCTGAAACAGGCGAGAAAATATCATGTGCTTTGCTCTCGTCGCATGTGGGAGGATTAATGGCATACTGGGGCTCTTGGCGGAATGGGTTATTTGCACAACTCATTGCTGGAACTCTTTTTCGGTATAGAAAGGCTGAAGAATGTCTTCCTCCCTTTTAAAAAACAACTTTCTTGGGAGTAGCAAAAAGGTGAGGGACAATCGTCTACTTAGTTGAACAGCTCTTGATTCACTGGGAGACCTCAGTTTTATGCTATGGTTCTCTAACGGAGATATAGGGCTACAAGAGCAGGTGATAAGTGTGTGAACAGTTCTAATAGCGAATTATATACAAGTAAGAAGTAAAGAGGTGGGCGGTATACGGAATGAAATGACAAGGCCAATTGAATAAAACACCGGCTCTAATCATCACGCGCATAACGTTACCTACAGATGAAACTACTTTTCATTTACGATTGGTACTGATTGGCAGCCAGGCCACTACTCGGTTATTTGAATTGGGGACAGGGTAGAACTACAGTTGGAAGATATTAATGAAAAATTATTATACGTTCAGAGCTTAAAGGTTATACTCTGGCTGACTTATGCTTAGGAGGGCTTATTATTCGACTACCCAGCAAGAACCTAACGACCTCTAACAAAACAGCTCGTAGTGAGGAAAACAGAGCTCATGGTTACGACATTGGCCCCTTTCTGAAAAGAGCTCCGGGCGGCAAAAATCGAGGCCCCTCTGGCTCACGCTAAAATGCAGATGAGTGTGCAAGATTCTAGGAGAAAAAAATAGACTGCCAGTACTGTGGCTCTTAGAATCTACAGAAAGTCCCAACTTCCACTCTAGCATGGTCTTTATGCCTCTGGCCGACCTGGACAGTGTGTAGCAGATGAGGGTGGTAATTTCTTCTTACAAGATAGTGATGACTGTGGGAATTACTTTGCTCCTAGCAAGGAGATAAATAGCCGAAGCAGATAAAAGAAAGGCTCGGACGGCGATGAGACTACGGCTAACCCGGAAGGAGGTCTTTTGTGCCACAATCGCTGTGGTAAACAACGGAAGGGAACCAACTCACCTGGCTTTCTTCGGTGCTCTCGTCCATACGCGAGACGCTGGGTGACAGCGGTTCCCTGACAGCAAGGGTGGGAGGACAGGACAGTGACACCAGGTTCGCTCGAAAGCTGTCTTCTTCTGACACCAGGAAAGACCCCGTGTCTCCTCGTGATGATCGTCTTTCTCATCTATCACGCGCTTTGTGAATGCGATGCTGTTGGCAGCTGGCATGGCTACAGACCCCGTGCTTACAGTCAGCGCTAGTAAAATCGAGACAGACGCAGACCTAAAACTGGCTCTCTTCTTTAGTTTCGGATAGATAAGCATGTTTTTTTAATTTTATTCTTGGAGTGACGTCTACAGACGGAGATTTACCTTCGGTTGGTGGGTTTGTCAGATTATCCGCTACCGTAGTACCTGGCAAACGAGAATATTCTCACTCTCTGCTAGTCTGTGAAACAAATCAGAATCGTATAGTCCAGGGCCGTATTTCTTTCAACCCGTACGTTAAGAAATGCTTCTTTTATTACTAGCCAGATAAGCTTATGGTGACGTGGTCAACGCGCACATTGGCGGTATTAGCAACACAGACGAAGAAGAGGGTTTGCCGTAGTCTGAGTTCCCATGGAATATATCCGGTGGTGTAAATCAAGGCTTTGTGAGGTGTAAATGACGCTTCTGCGATGCAGAATCCTTCACTTAAATTTGTACTTATGGAGATGTGGGCTCGCTGCGACAAACCTTTGTGTATCATGTGGGCAAGTTGAAACAATAGATAATTTTTCTCCTCTCTTGCCGGCGGTTCGCAGTTCAGAGGAAACAGTATTTGGAGGTCCCTCTTTCGAGGTTAGGACTCCCACGGTCCCTTCCAGTTATTCTTTCGTTCGGTGCGAGCTCAAACGGATTCCCGTTAAGCAGTGTCTGCGGCTACTTTCGTGAGAACATAAGTCCAACTGATTGATTACCTTGTTAGCTGTATACAAAATTTTGCCGCATGTCCAAAAATGCTCGATTCTATTCCTGGTAATTCAAATTTTTTAAATTCATTTGACTGTTCCAATTTTTATATTAATTTAGTCTTCCCACGACTACTTTTTTTCCGCGCAAATACCTCATTGGGATTATCTACTGAACCTTGGCCAGTCCCCCTGCGTGGGTATGTGCCATGCTTACTAAGGAGAAGAAAAAGAAGAAGTAGACTGACGCGTCACTGCCTACTTCACGAAAATGAGTTCGTCAGGTAAGCGTCATTGATACATTACTCCACGGCTTCCTAACTTCCTAAATAGCCGCTATCTATAGAGCACACTAAATTACCGATGTGAGGGAATTAGTGAAAGGTGTTTCTAAACTGCAGTTCTGTGGGTGGAAATCAACCAGGTAGCTGTGTGCAGCTCTCTCCAGTAGATATTAGCCAACTCTCAAATCGTGGAGCAACGCGCGCAGTAATAGCAGGTTTCATGGGTTTAGTCGTGTCTCAATGCTTAGCGTTTGCAGGATCCGCCGCGTTGGCTCAGTGGCAAGTTCTCTCGGTTATTGAGCCGAAGGGCACAGGCTCTATTCTAGGTTTGGCGGTCGCTTTTCGGTTGGGGCTAAACGCAAAAAGGCGACCATGTGATGTGCGATGTGAGCGCAGGGTACGGAACCACAAGTGGCCGGAATTATTCAGGAGCTTTCCATTACGGCAATGCAGTGTCATACTATTGCCTAGAGGGAAAGCTGGCGGCGCTGCACGTCAGCCACCATGGACGCCCAAAGCATCATGGGCCGGTTAGCTACCTGGTGCGGGACAGTCGGAATTTTTCGAGAACACAGAGTGGCGTTAGTGAGGTGTCCCTATTCCGTCCATGCTCAGACTATGGCTCAGACGATTTTGGCGTGAACGTAGTGCGCAGAAGCCATAGTAGCGAAAACGCAACACCACACGACGCCAATAAAAAGGTTTCTGTTTTCCGAAATGCCATAAAAGCCTCTTACATGTATTTAAGCAACAACATTTTTATGAAAACATAGTCATTTTTTAAAGTGCGCCTGTTAAGTGCGAAATATTAGTTTCTGTGGTGTGCAATACTTTGCGAATAGGAAAGCAAGCCATCTGTTATTTTCGACAAACTTTGCATTTACGTGCCTTTCTGCTCATTTGTTGCAATTTATACACAGGATACTGAATGTTAGAGCATTCTTGACAATCGAACAACGTTTATTTATGCATTATTTTTTGGCCAAAAGTTGTTCTTCTGCAGTCGGTAGCTCTCCGTTCCATGATGCTTAGAGCGCCCATGGTGGCTGAAGTGGTCTTAAGGAAGCTCCATGCAGAGTCCGGTAGATGGGGCGCCAGCTTTTCCTCTAGGTAACAGTAAGAAACTCTATGGTTACGGCGCCCCCTTAAACCTTTTGTCCTTTACTTTTTATCCGCAACTCTTTCCTCTTAAGTCATCCATATAATACTTGTAAGCACGCGCCTATTACCAATGGACAGACTGTTTTTCTCGTCCTGGCATGCTTGCTGATCAAGCTTTTGCCGCTTTTCCTGTGGAGGGTATTTTTTCCATGTCCATGAGAATTAGAATAGTAAGGTATTGCGTATACAGGCTGATAAGCTTTCTAGCTTAATTCTCGCACTTTCCTACAAGAGACAAATATATAGTCACTTGATGCTCATCTGCCGCTTTAGCATTTGTATTGCCTGAGAAGGTGTTCTGTGCCCCCTTTACAGGTACAAGCGGCATATGCACCTCTGCGGCCATACTGGCACTGTCAGGGGCATCATGGTTACTCCGGCTACTGTAGGCATACCGGGCAATTCTGAAGAAAAGTATTTTTGAGTGAGAACCAGTTCATGAACGTACTTTTTTTCATACGTGGCTATATTTCGCTATCAAAATCAATATATCAGCGGAACCCCTGTCGGCAAGCCTGAATTTGTTTGTACTAAAGTTTTTGCTGTTAGTCAAAAGCGTTCCGCATTGGTTTTCTATGGCAATCTTAACTGCTCGATGTGAGCGATGGAAACACTACAAAAGAAATATTTGGTAGGCATCGGAGGAATATTTCAATAATGTTCAATGTTTTCATAACAATATCTAGTAATGTCTCGATATTCAAAATTTTTGTCCAAGAACGTTGGACATGGATATGCATAGGCATTCCTCGGTTACCTTAGCCTAGTTTTCATATTGCGCTTAGTGCGTACTTTCAATTTGTGCACATGCCTAATTTTGTATTTATTGCTTTTTACTACCTGCATTGTTTTGCAGCATGCTCGATCTTCTCTATGCTTCAGCTCCTTACTTCTCTGAGGTTGCGCTTATTTGCTAGCTTGACAGCGCTGAGGGTCCCGTTTTTTGAAATATCCTTCGTCGTCGTCTCTGACGGCGTTGTCTGCAAGCAAACAGGTGTTTCTTCTGCCAACTAGGTCACGTCATCTTATGACGTGATAAAAACCTGCCCACCGGACATAGAACAAGCTGCCCACCGTGACAGGTGGCATTTAAGTTAATCAATGCTCACGAGAGGTTGCTCGTAGATAGGAACCTGGATCTCAGAACCTCTGCCGGTGGCTGCATTTCAAAACAGCCACGAGACGGGGCGGGGGCGCATCTCTCAACTCCTGCACCACTGCGCCAGGAGTGGTATGGACAATCCATACGATCTCTTAAAGTAAAGTGGAGATTTATCGTGTCTGCGAAGGGACACGCAAAGAGGACCCCTGGGTGCTGAAGGAAGGACAGCGTCAATGCAGTCACGTGACAGGTGTCACGTGGTGTCATGTGGAAGGTAATGTGACCTACTGACCTCCTCACAATCTGCCCACCGTAGCAGGTGGCAACTGCCCCATCGGACATTTCATCGACGCTTTGCAGACAATCCGTTCGGCAGTGTTTGTGGCGTTTGTGAACGTAGCCATGCAAAGGAAGCTTTCGCTTCTAATCAGGGCTATCCAAAGTTTAAACCACAGCTAATTTTTTTTGTAACTTTGGTCACCATAGAGAGTTTGTCAGGGTCGTGCCTAGCTACACTGTCTCCTCGTTCTATTGCGCACTCTGGGATAATATCCATAAGACTACAGTTCCTTGTTTCTACGCTTAGTCTATCGTCCCGAGTTGCACTAACTTCCAGCATGATGTCACTGCAATGCGCTAAGCTGTAAAGTCCCAACGCAATTCGTTACAGGCATTCTAGAGAGGAGACAAGTAACAATGATTAACGCATTATATTTTCATCGTCGCAAACAACTGTTGATCAATCTCGCACTTAACCGGGGTAACCGTCCTGACTGCTGTTTTATTGTTGTGCAGGCATATCGTCTAATGCAGTTTTTCATTAAAGTTGGCTTAGCTATCGAATGTTCAAACGTTTTATTCGCAGAGTGAACGCTCTTAGAACTCCTAGAAAGGTTAACATTTTGGTTACGTGAAAACTTGCTTTCAAAGTTGGCTAACTGGCTAGTGCCCGAAGGCCACACTCAGTCTTCGCGTGGGAACGACTGTGTGTGGTCTCATGGTGACTGACCGACGCCAGCACTCTCACCGCTCACAAAGCAAAACAGTTGTTACTACACTGAGTGGATTATGGACGACGGCAGGTGACCATGAAAATGTCTGCGATGCCATACACCTTACACTATTTGAACAAAGCTCCGAATGAAAGCTTGGTTGTAAATGTGTTGGCTTGTTTCTGGAAGCCAGCCCATCATGGCGCCGCCTTTCAAGGAGGTAGTCAGCTATGGTGGCACTACATTGCGTTTTCGCGTAGCCGTGCGGTGTCCATATAACGCAAGGGGCGTGATAATGCGCTCACACCAAAATTTTTACATACCCTACGATTTTAGACAAAAGATTTTTTGAACGGGATGCCTTTTACGAACGCACTTTCTTCTTATAATGTTAGATTTCACTGTAGCAATAAACATATCCGTAGATCACCCGACGGCAGTCTTGGATTTTTTTCTATTAACATTTTTGCTATCGTCAAAAGCATTCCCCATTAGTTTTCTATGGGAGTCTAAACTGTTCGATGTGACTGATGGAAACATTTTAAAAGACAAATTTTGCCATAAATCGGAAGAATATACCATTCCCTTCAATATATATTGAAGATTATCTTAAAATTTTCCAATTTCCGAAATTTTTGTGCGAAATTGTTGGACGTGAACTAATCACACGCCGGAAAGATACAACTGTGTCATGGGGGGTTTCGGAATTGGTATGATGAAAGAGCTGCCTCTGCTGTAACCGCGCAGGTAGAAGATTGTCGGTGAGGAGGCACATGACTCCAAAAGAGGAGGGGTCAGTCGTGCTCTGGACGGCTCCTCACGAGGGACGTGGGACTCGCGCCTCTGAGCTCGATCTCTACAGAGGCTGGCCGTGCCTACGAGCATATCTCCTGCTTCGCCTCCACGCCGCACCGACGAAGGCAACATCGATGAGAAGACATGATGTTATCCTTCAACTCTTCTCTCTACCTACGCTTTCTATGATGTGCCTCTTTTTGCTGGCGTTGCTACTTTGCTGCTTATAAGTTTCCGCATTGATCGTTTGAGCGTTTGTTGTCACCTTTGCACATGATGTATTTACTACGGGCACAAAATAAAAATCTAAATAAAGACCAACACCTTATAGTGTCCGGCCCAAGCTACTTCTACAAGCTGTACGTAAAGCTCGTGTTTCCTTACTATGAAGAGAGCCGTGGCTCTCTATCTGACATGGTGTGGGCATGCCAATCCAGTCCCTACTTACCTCCCCATCCCACCCCCACTAAAGGGACAAGGTAGGCCTTCCTCCTCGGATGGTCGCTGATCTGGGCCAAGTGGCCCTTGACCGCTGTGCTCGCGAGGTGGCTGGCACTTTCGGCGGCGCAGAGGTTGGCAATTTGCCATCTTCACCAGCCTGCGTCTTCTCTGTGTCAATAAAGATGTTCCCCAAGCAAATCAACTAGCGTCGCCTTTTGTGCGCTCCTCAACGCTGTATCTTCCGATCAATATAGGCTGTGTGTAACAGCGCTGCGGTAAACAGGGAAAACTTCATTACAGGCGGGCCTGTAGGGGCAGTGCTGAACGCGAAAAATAAAGTTGGCAATCGGGCGATTGCAAAACATGCTCAGCAGTGGAGTGCAACAAATTGTCAGCACTGATTTTAGCCGATACGAAAAAGTCAATAAAAATTAAATTCTGCTTTTTTCAGTTCTAAAAATGTTCAAAAGAAGGCGTTAGTAAAATAAGATATGTGCAATTGTGCTCAAAAATATGATGCCCCCCCCCCCCCCCCCCGTGGTTCCGAAACATACCGCCCTGCACGGAGACGCCACCTCACGAAGCACTATTGGGTCAGCCTCGACACCAGGATTGCCACGTGAAGTCGGGCACCCATGCAGAACGGCAAGGTTTGGAACGCCAGGGAGAGGGCACCGCGCTTTTGCATATAATATTACATTTTCGTGCAGAAACGTGAAGGCAAACGAAAAGGGTTCAGCTTAAGTTAAGGACAACAGAGGGAGCAATGGAAAGAAAAATGATAGGTGGAAAATTAAGGGAGCGGACAGGGTGGGCGAGGGAAGAAACGCAGGTTAGTGACATTCTAGTAGAAATCAATAGGAAGAAATGGAATTGGGCAGAAGATGTAATGGTCCGTTACTGGTGGTCCTTAAGGGTAACGGAGTGGATTCTGAGAGAAGGCAAGCGTAGCAGGGGTCTGCAGAGAGTTAGGTGGCCGGATAAGATTAGGAAGTTTGCAGGGATAGGGTGGCCGCAGCTGGCAAAGGACAGAAGAATTTGCCTTTCAGTGGGCGTAGTTAGGCTGATGATGAAGAGTAAATTTTGCGAGTTTTAACGCACCGAAGCGACACATGGGTGTAATGAAGGGCTCCAGGCTAATTTAAAGTACCTCAGGTGATTAAATGCGCCCTGAGATCACACAGTACACAGACGTTTTTCTGTGTCAGCTCCTTCCAGATACGGACGCCTTGACCGAGTTTCTATCCCGTGGCTTTTCAGTAAAATCAAGGAGTTACGCTACAGCGTAAGGGTAGTCAGCGCATGTTACAACACGTGGCACATGAAACACAGCAGCTTTCGCTGCTGTGTTGTCACGTGCGCAGCACTGCTTCAGTTTTTCGTCAGGATTATTATCAAGAATACGTGGACTTTTCAATGAATTCTACCACAGGTGATTGAAAGTACATTGCTCACCCGTGTTGACGGCGCAGACTACAAGTCCCAGCAGGCAAAGAGAGGCTCTTCATCTTAGGAGATGTTCGAGGTTCACTCAACTTTCGTGCAACTTTCGTTCACTCAACTTTCGGGCAGTGGAGGAGACGCCACTTTTTCTCCAGCTGGTCTTTCTCTCCTGATCTCTATATTGAAGGAAATAAAACTGTACTTTTTGTTTTTTTTTTCCCGCAGGCCTGAGCACACTTGACGTTGCAGAATTGAAGAAATGTTGGCATCTACTTCTTAAAACATATGCGTCACATCGCTGCCCTTATTTCTTCTTTTTTCCTTCATATATGAGTTGTTGATGATTCGCAATCGTGCAGTCATGATATCGGGGCCTTTCTCCATTCCCCCCCCCCCCCCCCACGCCCACCAATATCGAGAAACAGACCCACGATAGATCTTTAGTTCGTGATTACGGAGAGTGACGAAAATTCAGAACCGTTTCAGAACCACGACTGAAAGAGCCAGCTTGTCTAGAAAGCCCCCAGGTGGAGTAATCGAAAGTGTCGACCGAGACAAAAGCGCTGGAGCATCGTGAGTGCTTTGGCAAGGTATTTAATATTTTTTTCATAATTTCAGCGTATCCTCGCGACAAATTTGTGGCCTTCATTTTGAAATATTTCTCCAACTTCAGGGAAAGCGAGTGTTATTCGCCAAGACACGTACAGGGGTCACCCTGATCTATGACGCTCTAGGCTACTCCTAAGAGGCGATAGAGGAGGAGAGAGGCTTATGATTGGAAGCATAACGGGTAGAAAACATCGGCGAACACGTATGCGCAGATACGTCCACAGAACACCGGTTGATAGCCGCGAGTGGTCACCCGCGTCTTGCACGAAACAAAGGTCTGTTTAAACTGCTTCGACAGCATTTCAAGCCTCAAGCCAAATGCACCTTACGATTTCTTTAAGCTTCAATCTTTGTCAGATTCCCGTAGGCGATTTAAACGACAACCAC
The DNA here is from genome assembly GCF_052857255.1 of Amblyomma americanum. Lineage (NCBI taxonomy): Eukaryota > Metazoa > Arthropoda > Arachnida > Ixodida > Ixodidae > Amblyomma > Amblyomma americanum. The sequence goes on from NC_135504.1 coordinate 66,514,625, forward strand.
GTCGGCGCACGTCGCATTGCTTATCTTTATACTTTTTTTGCATGAACATGATTAAATCAACCACCGGTAGATCTCCCAACACGCTGAAGAAAACGTCTCTGGGGTCGCAAATTTTTAATATGTTGTGAATGTGCAGTTCTGTCGAGGTGCCCTGAAAAGAAGAAATAGAAATTTCATCCGTAACGAATTTGAAGCACCTGAGAAAATGTTTACAGAGCGAAATTGCCAGAAAGAAAACAAGGTGAAAAAAGGTTTTCAAACTAGCAGATACACGAGGCCCGACCTTCCTGTTTTCTGCTCTAAGCGGCCACCGGTATACGAAATAAGGATTTTACGTACATGGCGAAATGAATGTGAAATCAAATTACTGCAATCGATCTAACTGCAGGGAAAGAGTACAGCGAGTCCAAGTGGCAGTTGAAAGTTGCAACTGATGCGAAACTTTGTAATATTTCCTATAGTTATGCATATAGTGGCACCAGCACGTGACACTAACATGCCATCATAAATATCTCCAAATAGCGAGAAAACCGTGCTGAAGAAGGCCTACAGGGCTTTTAGATTTATGGCTAAGCGATAAATAAAACACAATGACAGCCTTTTTTGGCTTTTGTTAACATACGTAACACATAAAACATGTCTATTTCTGTCACGCAGTGTTTGTACGCCACTAGAGGCTTATATTAAAAGCTGTCTTCGACGACGGCTTTCATTCTTCAAAGCTGTGAAATGCAGTTGACGCACGGAAACAACTTTTCGCCTGATATATGCGTGCGCTGCAGACGCGACAGCCCACACCGGCCTCTGAAAGAAAAGATTTAGTTTCCTGGAGATCCCTGTAAAAGCCTTGCAAATGGACACACGTTTAAAAACAGCATTATGTGGTCGAAGTTTCACTACGAGCTTTTAGAATTCTTAAAAAGTGAAAATGAAGAGTTCGCGAAAGCCGTTTCCACGTGTCGGTTATACGGCAAGGCGAACACAGTATCAAAGAAACATAGCCAATAATTCTGGACAAAAGCATTTTTGAGCGGGAAACTTTTTATGAACGCCATTTATTCCCATAATGTAAGATATCAATATAACAATCAATATATCCGCAGATAGCCCGACGGCAGCATTGAATGTTTTTTTCTTTTGAGGTTTTTGCTACTGTAAAAAGCGTTCCCCATTGGTTTTATACGGTAGCCTTAGCTGTTCTATAAGAATAATGAAAATACATTAAAAGAAAGATTTTGCTAAATATCAGAAGAGCAGACCATTGCCTTCAATAGTTTCGTGAGATTATCTTATAATTTTCAAAAATTTTTGCAAGAATTGTTGCAATTGTCCTAAGCAAACGCATTATGAGTTGAAATCAATTCTAAATGATTTGAATTCCGGCAGTCAACGCGCATGTTTCCTGTGGCGTATGATGTTCCGTCAGCTACGTCAAGACGCTTATAACAGTTTTCCTCTCACTTTTGGCCATCAAAGCGGAAGAAACTACTTATGCAACTGCTACGTTACACGTAGGAAAAGTTGTGCGTTGGTAGCCGCCATCTTGCGTGTGTGACTGCGTAGATAGAATTGAGAAAAAAAATCTTCGGGAGGATAATGTCAGACAGCCCATGTGCAAGGGCAAGTGAACCGAGTAGAGGAACGTCGGAATACTACCACCTTCACTGTTCCCATATAAACATGCCCGCTGACGGCAGCTGCAGAGAGCTTCAGTATCTGCAATTAGTTAATTAGGAGACACTTTCGCTTTGTGCCATCGCTGGGATAGTGTGCGCGAAAACCTTATGGTGTAGTCGGCCGTTACGCGGGATGGCCCGAGTCTGGCGATACTCGGGATCTCCACGAGCACTGGCGACGCCCTCAGATAAAATAACTGTGCTATCAAGGCACAAAAATAATCTCTCTGTCCGCCTCCAAATTCATTGGGTAATCTAGAGTCGCTCTGGGTGTATCACCACCTTGGCATCACCTCACGGGCATTGCGAGTGGTCGTTGTTGTTGCTGTTGTCTTCTGCTGGAGTGGACATACTCCCCTGGGGGATTGGCCAGGGTGCCTTGTACGGGTGGTCGACAAAGTGCTTCTTTCGTGATCAAACTGCCGGTGCTTCCTTATCTTTGTTCATCGTTCCACCAAGGACATTACCTGTGCAAATAAGTTATGGAAGCGAGGTTTTCTGTGCATTTTTTTATTACGCACTTCAATATACTTTATAAGCCTTTTACAGTTTGCAAGATGAGCACGGAATGCCCTTTAGAATAATTTGTAATGCATTTCGTTTTCGTCTGTAGCGCGAGGGAACGCTAGTGACGCGTCAACAGCTGGAGTGCTTTTGACATCGCCCGGACACTTCAAGGGGGGGGGGGGGGGGGGTATTCCGGGCAAGGGGAGGCGAAGCGTCCTCTTGTCACGTGACTTCGCAGATGGCGCAGGTTATTAAAGTATAGCGGTAGTTCTGCAGGTTAGCTTTGCGTAGTTATGCGTGAACAATGGTGACACAGCGTTCATGGCAGCGCCGGAGAAGTGGCGAAAAGTTGTCTGTTTCTCTACACCTCGTTGCAGCCGCTTTTGTCCGGCAATAGCTGTACTAAAGTTTGGTATTTAATCAACAGCGGCCACTTTTGCACCTTCAATCGGTGCGGAACAAATTTATTGATGGTTAATCGATCGTCGCTCACCTTGAAGTTTGGATGCACTGATTAACTTCACCATTCCAAATCCAAACCTCACAATCGCTAGTTAGCTTCTGATCATCCATGTATTAATTCCAGTGTCTTCTTTTGCAACATTAGTTGCTAGATCGGGAGCTTATGTCAGGTGCACTTGAAAAGTTTTAAGACTACGGCTAGGCGTACGCGGTTACTGAGGATTATTTACGCCATTAGTGGAGGCAATTTTGTAATGACCGTTTAGCGGAGGTTACGGCTGAGGTCTAGTCCACTTCTGAGTATAATTTAACAAATTTCAGCTTTCACGCTAGTCTATGATTCAACATTAGACAAAACAATGACATGCAGAGTGACAGGAAAGTTCAGCGATTCAGCTATAGACAAATAATATCAAACTGAAGTTCAAACTTTTATGAGATGCTTGTCCCCGTGCAGTTTTTCCGGCCGCAAATTTATTTCAAAAAACAACGCTCGCAGAGCATACACCATAATCAAAAAATAAAGAACTTCCAGAGCAAAACTACCTACCTAAGTTGTCTTAAGTAATTCAGGGTGTAATGTTTGCTTACACTCGTCCTCGGAGTTGAATTTGTTTTCTTGTTTAAGATGCACTACTTGGAACCTTACCTTATAGCGAATGATGTATTGCGTCTTTGAATTTCCAAGTGTTGGTCATCGCTATAAATGGTATTGTTTTGATACCGCGCCTATGCACCTTTAAAACATTTGAGCTTGTGAACGTGCGTGGTTGATTCTCTGTTCACAGTTTCCTAACTCTCCCCACATAATCTCGTTGATTCTTTAATGAGGTATACAGATTAGACTTCGAAGGAACCTTTATTTCAGTCAATGCTCCTTTGGCAGATCCCACGGCGTCCGTGATGTGGCAGCGAAGAAGGAAAAGTTCCTTATCATAAGCACGTCCGGCCGTCGTTGCAGGCAACGCAAGCCACAACTTCTGCAAAGCGCGTCGGAGACGTCTCTTATAGACTGGGTCATAGTGCTGCGGTGGCTTCCAATCAAGCAGCCTGAGCCGACGTCTCCCTGTAAACTCCCGATCCTGTGGAATCCGAGTGCACAAAGGACTTTCTCTTATTGTTATTAGTGATCATTAATAATAAAACAACGGGAATAAAACAACAGTACGTTGCCAGCCGCGGCATCTGCCATCAAAACCTGAAGCACCTGAGCTGCGGTTAGCGGTAATTAGACGTATAGGGAGAAGACAGTGATGGGGGAAAAAAGCTGAGAGCGACAGTGAGAAAGGATAGGGGACGGAGGGATGTATTAAAGAACTGTAGAGAAATTAGTGTCACGCCCGCAGCGATAGTCTATTCGAGAGGGATAACACAGCCGGCGGGCGTGCACTTTCGCAGTCAAGTTCACAGAAGCGAGTTCTAATGCGCGGGAATGTTTGCACAATGTGCGGACATATATAGATTGTTTTTCACCGTGCGCCTGCAATGTCCGGGCTCTCGCGCGGTCAGCTGCGTCACTGCTGCCCAAGCATTGCGGCCGCGGGGCTGGGCGCACATAGTTTAAAAACACACACGCGCGCAGTATACAGTGTATACACGTGTGACGGGCGTCTCCCTGATAGGCGCATGTTGAATAGCCGCGGATTCTGTAACACACGGCTTCTCTCGCTGTTGTGGGCTAGCCACAGTAAGTGGGCCTGCTTCTTCTGACCAGAGCCGGCGACCGTCCGGTCCCACCGGGAAAAGTGCGTTGATGTCAAGGAGTACAGCCTTTGGCCGCACGATGGTGGCATCGCGCTCCTTGGCAGGCTGGTCGTGATGGGTAGTAGTAGCGGCCGCAGGAGGAGGCGGTGCCATGGTCCGTGAATCCTGGAGCCTCGCCTGTTGCTGCTGTGGCTGCTTTGGTTGCTTGGGTGGCGCACCGATTCCACGCAAGTGAGACTGCTCTGTGGCTCCCTGCGCTCCTGCTGTGTACTGTGCGCCACCTCGGCATAGACGATGGCCCTCATTGCCAGCTTAGAAAGGGGCGGCCTGAATGTGGCTGGTAGTGCAGCCACGTGGCGCTCGTGCTGTCATTGCGGGCAGGTAGGGTCCGTGGCCACGTGGCGTCCACCGCAGTTGATGCAGCGTGGTGTCTTGCTCTCGCAGGCAGCCACATTGTGAGGGTGCCTGCAGAGGGTACGGGGGAAGGAGCGTGGCAGGCCGCAGAGGCGTAGCCCCGCCTTCCGCACCTCGTGCACTGCGAGGGACTCCTCTGGCGTGACTCCTCTGGCATGGCGTGACAGCCATGCGCCACAGGTGGATCTCGGCGTGTGCCGGCGGTGTCGGTGACACAAACTCAATGCACGCTGCGCAAGAGCTACGCCGACACGACCGGCACCTCGGACTCCACCGCGGCCAGCATCTGGTCCAAGCTTGCAGGCCATGCAAACATTTCAAATATTTCTTTGTGGATTTCACTTTGCGAGTCGGCGATGTTGAGCCCGAATAACAAATGAAGCTTATTGAACTTCAAGCAAGCACCACATTGCGATCAAATTTTGAATCCGTGGGTGTTCCGGAGTTTTGCACTTCTTGAGATAAGGCAATTTCTTCGGCACCGAGTGACCAGGATCATTGCCATGTTCGAGAGTACGTAGTTATGCAGATATTCTCTTTTTGATAGGTGATCAAATCTGCCCTGCGCTCAAGGATCGGATACGACCACCTCAGAGCCACAATGCGAATGTTCTCCGCTCAAGATATAACGCCAAATATTGTATCCCTTGTCGCTGCAAACCTTTGTCAAGCCACCTCAAGAGTGTAACATGCATAGACTTGAGGGACAGTTCCTGCGATTAAAAAATATAATTTCGTCTTGAGAAGAAAAATAAACTTCGTAGTATATTTTATTTAACAAACTGTAAGATTGACACTTTTTCCACAATATTTGCCTCCAAACATACCCAGCACTTCTGAACAAAATCAATTTTTTGGCAATTTTTTCGTGTAATGTAGGATTTCACTATAACAATAAATATATCTGCAGATCACCCCACTGGAGCCTGGAATTTTTTTTCTATTAATGTTTTTTCTGTCGTCGTCAAAAGCGTTCTCATTGGATTTCTATGGGCGTCTCAACTGTTCGATGCGACCGATGGAAACACTAAGAAGAAATATTTTGCTACATATCAGCAGAATGAACCATTACCATCGAAATTCCCGTAAGGTATCGTACAAATTTCCAAGGTTCAAAATTTTTGTCCTGAACTGCTGGACATGACCGCTGCCCTCTTTTTGTTAATATCCGGCTTCTGATCCCTGGGAGACCGATATTGTATCCTTGCGGAACGCATAGCTGTCTGAGTTTGAGACCCCTAGGTGTACTAGAGTCTGAAGCCGCCTATTTGCATTTTGCTCTGATCCTTTCTTTTCTTTTGCTCTCCAAAATTGGTCTTTACGTGCTTTTGCTTTTATGTATTTGATTTTATAGATCTTAGAGCATTTACACAAAATCTCTACACTTCGAGCCATTTTTAGGTTTTGTTGCATCATTTATTTCATTTATTAAAACTAGGAAAAACTACCCTTATATGCCGATGCGGCACCTCTATATTATATATAAAATGTTGCATATATATATCCGTGCCTGTCTTAATTTCAGTATACTGCAAAGTTTTCCGTTGAACGGGACCCTTAACACTATTGCTTTAAAACAAAAGCCGCACTTGCAGACTAAATATAGAGCACACAACCGTTAGAAGACCTCGTGTCACAGAAGAAGAAAGAACGCATTGCATCAAACCAAAGCTGACCAATTACAGAGCAACCTATTGGTGCGTTAGCTGGGAAAAACAACTTTCTGGACATAGCTGGTTGTGGCAACGTTCTGCGGATGCGTTTGCGAAAAATGAGCATCTTCTAAAGGGATTCCAAGTTTTGTGTTGGGATATTGTTGGGACATTTTTAGGAGGTGATGTGGTTGATGCGCGTGTTATTCGTTAAATATTTAGGTAGAAGTAGTGTGGTACATGGAACAGCCTTTATTTGACTGCGTGTTGCATGAATATAATGCTGATATGAATTTGTTCAGCAATGCTAAAGACTGAAGTTATGAGCTCGAAATAAACGCAGCCCATTAGGATACTGGAAAAAATAATGGCACAACGTAACGCCTTTTAGATACCGTGCGAGGGGCCAGTTGCGAGACGGAAATCTTTACGGTAAATTTCTTGAGGCAGATAAAAAACGAGAAAAAGGAAAGTGTGAGATAAGAAACGTTTAGACATGGCGATAATGAGCAGGCGATGGTGAAGACAGAACCTTAAGCTACAGAGGTTTTCGGCCTTGACTCCTGTTATGCAAAGGCGGCAAACACTCGCAAACACCTGAGTGTGCATATTCGTTTGGCAGCCGCTAGACATTTACTACCAACGTACATAGGCATGCGTGCTTTCTGAGGTGTTACCATGAGCAAAAGTTCCAGGACGAATCCTCTGGCACAGGGTCAAACTTTGGCTCACATAGAAGGTAAAGAGAGCTATGTACTAGTTTATAAATATTCACTATGATGCCTTGATTA